>NC_141052.1:60251314-60303814 GCF_041138505.1 Cibotium barometz | reverse complement strand
TGGCCTTTCTTGCCACAATCATTACAGGTCCTCTCTACCTTCAGTTTCTCGCAGTCTGCATCGGACATCTTCTCATAAGACTTCTCCGATGAAGCCTTCCCTTTGCCCTTCTTGTTACGGTCTTTCGACCATTGGCCAATTAAGGCCTCCGAACCTCCGCCCTGTGGAGGGTTCGAGAATCTTTCCTCCTGGTCCAAGACCATGGGCACAAGCTCCTCCCATGTGATGGTGCCGAGCCTGCCACTGGTAATCAAAGAAGAGTAAAATGCTGAGTACTGAGAGGGAAAATGTGACACCAACTTTATGACCATATCCTCCGATGATATCTCTTTCCTAGCCTAGAGAACTTCTTACTGAAGAGCTTGCAGCTTATTGATGTGCTCCCGCATCGTCAACGACATTGCAAGATTCATCACCCGCATCTGTACTTCCAAGGAGATCCTCTTGATAGGCGATACCCTGTTATAGAGAGAAGCCAAATGCTGCCATATACCTCTGGCCAGTGTCATATGCTTGATATGATTACCTACCGTGTACAGTTGAGGAAAATGAAAGAACGGACCCTAGCGTTGACACAATCCCACAACTGTGCCTGTGCCTCACGTTCCTTCCGAATCGAGGGTAACTCCCCTTCCTCTAACTCCGACCGTGGAACCCCAACAACAATGAAATCAGCATGGTCGTAAGACTCCAAAACAGATTCCATCATTACCTTCCATATGCCGTAGCTGTTCCCGTCCAACTGACAGGCCACTAGGAACGTGGGGAGTGTCGGATCTTCACATGCCTCTAAGCCATCTCAAGTAAATCTGCCATTGCGGGGGTGTAACTGAGAACTTAAACCTGCAAGTGGTTGTCCAGCAAATCAATCCGCCTTCCTCTCGCTTCTCCTCTTCCCGAACGATCCAAAATAGTCCACCAATCAGCAACAAAACAGTCCCCCTCTTGCTCACAGTTCCCAAGATTTATCAAGAGCCTAGAGCTCTGATACCATGTCAAAATATGCATCGAAGATGAAAACAAAATCTAACACAAGAGCAAGTGCACTGCAAAAAATATAGCAATAGAGAAGAAGAGAGAGAGGCGTGTAACTCTGCTATATATACACACAAGAAAATCCCGATGACTAAATACAAAGTGTGAGGGACCATGGGTCCATTTTATATGGCCCTATCAGCCAATCGGCTAGCCCAAAAAGCAACCGACAACAGCTACAAGCTCACGACTTGCTCCCACCTCTAGTTAGCCGACAAAACTCCGTCGGCCAGCACTCAGGGAAAGTCGGGGAGAGGCAGAGACAGTCGGCCAACATACAGAACGCTCAGACTAGCAGTCGGCCAGTGTCTGGATCATCTAAGAGCCACAGAACAACCGCCCACACTTCGTAAAAATAGAGAAAAAATATGGAGAGAGAAAAATTTGAGAAAACACTTAAATCAGGCGGTCAAACCCACAAGAGAGGCCCTAGTGTAAATATACATAACTACTAACAAAAGCATGCTCGATAGATATGACTACTAACCCCCTCCCCAAAAACTCTTGTTGGGTTGCAGTCGTGGGCTCTCCTACACGGGGGTGATACGTTGCATGAGAATACGATCGCATGAGAGACTTTGCAAGGTCTCCTCATCCTTCCCCCTCCTGGAGTCCTCTTTCGCCTTGACCTCTCGTTACCCGAGAAGAGAAGAGCTGCTCTTGAAGCTGCGGAGAGGACCCTCCTGTGCTCTACAACTCCCACCTCTACACACAGGCGCACCCTTCAAGGCAAGCCAGTCCTTAGGCCTACAGAGCAGAGCCCTGTAATCTCAGGTAATTACGTGCATTCCCTTTTATGAGCAATCAAATGACGTTTCTTAGTAGAATTACATGATTTAGGGTCCTCTCTCATATAGTAGGATTTCTCTCACCATGATATACTTTAGTTTTCTCTCAGCATAGGATACTCCAGGGATCTCTCTCAGAATAACATATTTTAGGGTTTGATTTGTATAAGATGATTTCGATATAGAATTCTCATGAGCAATATCTAAGTCATATATATTTCCTAGGGCGTCTCTCCTCCGATCACTTACTTTATATGCGATTATCCAAGGTTTTCCTTCAAGGCTAAAGATTTGTTGTCCTGCCCACCTCTAGTTCAAAGAGTGTTTTGCAAACTTAGCATAAATATATTGCTTATTAAAACCAGTATATATGATTTTTAATCCACATGGTAAGGGAGCACCTTTAAGTGGGGGTTGTAGAGACACATGTGAGCTACTCAGGTACACAACACGAGAAGCAAGCAAGGTCTCTAGATTGTCTTCAATAATGCATCATCTCACACAATCACTTGACCAAATTTAATACTGCTTTATCGTCGTTTTGGTAAATCGTAATCTATTTAAGCTTCCATCTTTAATCCATCTGGGAAAAATTAGTTCAAGGGCCAAAGATATACTTGATAAGGATGAAAAAGTGCATGCCATTGAGCAGAACAAACACTAGCCTTTCCCCCCAAAAAAAGTCATGCGTACCCTTTTCAAGACCCTTTGAATTATGTCACACCCAGCCTAGCAGATTACACTTTAATCATCCTCCACCTGTAAATATGAAAATCTGATGGAGGAAGCTTCCTCACTGGATCCTTCATCAGCATACTGTACTAGTGCTGATTGAAAAGCTGTTTCAATAGTTTGTACACCTTCCTCTGGATGCGGCATTTCCACACGAAATGATTTTTGTGGAGAAGGCCCCACACATTTTGAGACATAGGATTGTTGTTTGATGTAGTTCCAGACTTCCACATGGAATGCATGGGAAGGAGAGAAGCAATCCACTTCCTTGGAGGAGTTTGCCCAGTTGGTGTCATATTTACAGAAATGAGGGAGTACATCGAAGTCCATTTCCTGATGCAAGTGATCAGAAATTTAGCAAACTTTTAAAGGCCTCACAATATCCATATAGTGTGAAATTCAAAGCCTCTTAAAAGTGGAGGACAGTGCAAGATTGCAGAAATCGAAATGCATTGCATTCTACCTTCAAAAGTTCGTCTCTGCCACACCCTTGGAGGACACGCACTTTGCGCCTGGTCCTCTCATGCAGAAGAGGTTTCACAACCTGCATGACATGGATATGTAAGCCCACCAAGAAATATGCAACAAGCCTACTACACTAGTGAACTAAGCATGTCTCCAGTAATAGCTGCACTGCAGCAAGAAAGTGCATGTCTGTGCAAGCTCGTCGACGAAGAGAGCTAAAAAATCCCCACTACTCTGCAACAAATGCCTACTCTACCGATTCTATGGAAACGAAAAGCCCCACTACTTCCCTCTTGCAGGGTGAACGCTCTCTTGCTTTGTTTTGACCCTTGGTGAGCCAAGGAACCTTGGTGCTCCCCTCAATTCTACTGTTGTATAACAGGTCTCAAACTGCACTTGCTCTCTCACGTTGAAAATTGCGAGTTGTTTTCTTCTGGACCGTGTCAACTCAGTCGCCCGCTACTCCATCCACACTTGAAAACACAGACGTGCACAATCCTTTGCAAAATGTAAAACTCACGCACCTTCCAGCATGCTGAAAAAATGTAGGGCGTGTTCACAATGTAGTATACATCCGTCTTCTCTGGATAATTTAAATCATCAATTGTTGATATGATTGTGAGAACCTGAATTGACAAAAGGATCTCATTTAGTACAGTACTAAAGGGAGAAAGAATTCAAAAACGAAACCAGATACCCTAATCAAGGCGACGTGATAATCTCTTATGACCTACATGACAATTTTTGCTTGTATGGTGCAGTGGTGCTTCTGTACATACATGGTGGACGCGCAAGTTAGTTATCTTTTGGACAATAATAAACAAGGAAATTGGTTTTTGGAGATAATGATACCGGAGCTTTGATTCCATTCAATGCACCCAAGATGCACTTCCAAGTTACTACACTAGCTCCAGGCCTCTTTGCATCACTCTGAAAGTGCCCATGCTAGATCTAGATGCTCATAATATCCTTTTAGGCCCCAATTCATTCTCTCGTGTGTCCCAAGAAAAGTGATGTTTCAAGGTTCTTGGTTAGTATCCCAGGCTAGAAAAACACGTAATTGCATTCGCTTGAGAGTTGGTTCAAATCTTTACTATGCAGTTCTCACCAAGCTGCAGTGATTTTCAGAATTTGCCCCCCAAAAAAAAAATCCATTTGGAAAATCCACTCAATTAGAAAATTTGATGTGGGTCAAAAGCAGGGATTTTTCTTTTTAAAGCACCTTGAGAATGCATTGCGGTGCTCTATTATGTTAGTGTGGATGAGAATACATAGCTAAAAGTTTCCCAATGTGGTCACGGGTACCTCATGACAAACTCACGATTCATTGATCCAAATTGAGGAATTCTAGTTTTGCTTCAAACGTTCAAACCCAAATAGTCCTTTCAACTTCAAGCACTTACAAAGCCCTCCTTGGAAGAACATCATCAGTTGCTCTGAGTAGTAGTCAACATTGAGGAGGTGAGCAACATTAAAAAGCATTGCATCAGCAAGGTTGACATGTATGAGTAGATTTCCTTACAGCAATTTCACACCTGATACGAATCCCTACAGCCCATAAGACCACACTCAGTAGCAGATTGGCATCAGACAGTGCAACGTGTAAACAAAGCATCCCTGGCTATTTACAACAGTTTTTGCAACAGAGACCAAAACTGTACTTAGAAGCATTTTCATAGATCCTCTGTATTGGAGATCGCTGAATTGGCAGGTCACCGAGTTGGATTAGAAGCATTCTCGTAGATCCTTCGTATTGGAGATGGCTCAATTGGCAGGTCACCAGATTGGATGGCTCATCATCCTCCCTCTTTGTTGTTTGTGACCATGGGCCCAAGATCTATATACTTCATAAGACTAAGCAAGTTTGGGGGGATGCAAGCGACCCCAAAGGGGCTGACAAAACTTAGAGATGCAATTTGATCTCTATGCCAATCATACATGACAGTAAAATATCATGCGAGTATCCAATTCACATGTGAAGTTTCTCAGATGTCTTGGTACTGCACTCCAAAATTCACTTACATTCTCTCCAGAACACATAAGATCTCTAAAGGAAAAGTTAACAGCAATATAACAAGATTAGACATGCTTATACAACAAAATACCGAACACGCATCGGTGTAGAGATTTTGACTGTACATGTTTTTGCTTAACTACTTATGATTCATAGTAGAGAACTCTTTACTCCTATAAAACCATTTACTAACACATATTTCTATCCTAAATAAAAAGAGAACCCTACAGTTCCACCCTTTTTGACATGTGCACTGTTGAGAAAGATCTGCTCACCACATCGGAAAGATGTATCCAAAGAGAGCTATTCATTGACTGTGAGACTAGGTGTTTCCATTAATTGCCTAGTCTGGAAGATACCCACAACCTTGAGGCTTTGGGGTCTAGATGGATAGGCCCTGATGTGGAGCCTCCCAGTTAAGCATGCTCCTCAGTGAGAACAATTCGGAAGCATGACCTCCTCGCATAGGACTTGACCAACTTTTTTTTTCCAAAGAAGAAAACTTAGATTTGATACGACAGAATAAACCAGAAACTGGGCTGAAACACTTTAAGATGAAGTGCTAAATTTTCAATCAATCTAGTATACACAGATGTCATGTGCTGCATGATCAATGCCATGTACCTTCTCAGGGCTAATCCAGAAGGGGGCAGCCAGTAAAAGATCAATAGAACCAGAATTTTGGAGCCTCGGGTGCAGAATTTGTGGTGGACTTGGAACAGGGCATGGGGATCATGGAGGAGGATGCTGTCGGCTGGTTCTAGGAGCTGTCGGCTGACTCCAGAGAGCAAAGGGGACTGAAGCGCATCCAGAAGACCAGGCTGTGCTGCGTTTTTGTATTTTATGCCAAGGCTGCTGGCCGACTGCTGGTCGGCCAGCTCTCCAAGGATTTAATGGGCCTATAAATAGGCTAGGAGGCTCATCATTCATTTCATTCGATCCTCTAGGGATTGGGTCTTAGGGGTCCAAGTAGGGACCAGATCTAGGGTGTTCACCATCTTTTTTACGAAGGCAGCCTAGGGCTGTAGCAAAGTACCCTTTTTGTACTAAATGAAATATACTGAATTTTCCAGCACATCTCTCTCTCTCTCTACTCTCTCTCTATATCTGCGTTTTGCATCAGATGGTTTCCAAGAGTGTTTAGGGCTGAAAGAAGACTCCCAGAGCTTCCGCGCGTTACATTGGTATCAAAGCATCAGGCTCAGCAAGGCTAAACGTTGTTTCAGTCCCATATGATGGTGTACAGGTCCAAGGTACAAGAAAGTGCACGGATACGAAGCCCAAGGCAAGGAACACAAGATCGGGAAGAGCTGTTCCACAAAGCCAAAGGGGATGGCAGTCTTGTGAGCCAGATAGGTTCTCGGGCAACGGTCCCAAGGGAGGATTATCCTCCTCCAAGGGGTGATGTGAGAGTGCCAGACTCATTTCTTAGGAATGAAGACCAAGACAGTGTTCAGAGTCAGGGCAAGAACGGATTGGAGACTGGATGGAACAGATGCATAGATCTTATTCAGAGTCAGAGTGGTTTTGGAGACCGGGCCGGGTTTTCAATGAAAAGGGTTGCCAGAGATGGATGGATGACAGAGGGACTTCGGGAATACAATGGGATGATGACAGTCATCCAAAGAACAGGTTGGAATCCCGTCATCAAGTTTAGGAGAAGGGGATGTCATGTGCAAGTTTTGCCATGGACATTATCTGGAGCTAATCCTGAAGGGGCAACCAGAAAAACAGATTAAAACCAGGAAGTTTTGAGCATGAGGTTGGACTTGGAGGAGGACTAGGATGCTCTGTCGGCTGAACCAGAAGAAGGCGGCTATACCAGAGGAAGGCGGCTGCAGGCGCATCATCATTTGTGGATTTTATGACCAGTCGGCTGGCCGACCAGCAGTCGCCCAGCACTCCAATGATTAAAGAGGGCTATAAAAGGCACATGTGCTCATTGAGTTGGGCATTCACTCCCCCTTTGGGTGTGGGTCTAGACTAGGACTAGAATAGGGTATTTCACTACCTTTTCAAGGCAGCCTATGGCTGTAGATTTAGGGTACCTTTTTGTACCATATGACTATACTGAATGTCCAGCTATCTCTCTCTCTCTACTCTCCCTTCTGTCTGCGTTTTTGCATCACCATGTTCTAAGTGGTGTTTGGGGCTGAAAGAAGACTCTTAGAGCTTCCGCGTGTTACAATATTGATAGGGTACAAAAAGATGTCTTCAACTATACAACTGCTGTGACCTTTGGCCTTCCAAAAGAGGACTGAATTGTGACTTATTAGACTACCTATTGACCTGCCCCAAAGGGGGAACAAATGATTATGACTCACTATGGACCTAACCTTTTATAGGCTCCAAATATGTCCTGTAACCTGGCCGACTGCTGTTGGCCAGTCCCTTGTGTTCTCCACGACTGAGGTAAAATGCTTAAAAGCCCTGAATACTCCTGTCAGCCAGCCCTGATGATACCCATCTGTGAGCACCTCCTGTCAACTAGCTTCTTGAGGCCTGATACTGGTGGACTTGCTGCTTCTTCCCTACCTGAGCTTGCTAGTGTCCTAAATCTACCCTAAAACTAAGGATTAGCTATGAGGTTGGCCATGTCCACAGCTTTGCACGTGACATTCCTCCTGCTAAACTCGATGATGGGTTGGAAACCTGTCATCCTTCCTCCCTAGACTACTGACTCTCTGAACTTTGACTGCCTTCTGACACTTTTGACTGAAAACCCTATCACTCCTCTCATTCCACTCCAAGTCTGGTTAGAGAACTATGCATCTATTCCACTTTGTCTCCATGCTGGCAATCCCTTTTCCTTAACACAGCTATGGTCTATGAGCATGCTTGCTGCTCCACCTTTGGAACTGATCTGAGAGCCAATGATATGCTCCTTAGAGCACACAACTCCCAAGGAATGCTTTCCTTTGGCTTTACATGCTGCAGACCACCTCATTAATGCTACCCTAGCTGCATTCCTCCATTCATCGGTGAGTGCTTAGATAGCTGAGCCTGAATGCTTTGATACCAATGTTGCATGTACAGAAGCCTTGATGCACTTGGTCGGCACATGGAAGACATTTATGTGTTTTTTCTGCTGGCCAGCTTATGTGGAGTCCCAATGCCCTATAAAAGGGCTCAGCCAAGAATCTTCAGGATCATTCAATCCTATAGGGGTTGGGTCATAGATGTACGACTCTTTCGAGTCAAGATCACCTTGGCCTATGGCTTGCCAAGTTGTACACCTTTTTGTACATTATAATTTCTGAATATACTAAAACTCAGCTTTCTCTCCATCTTTTGTATACGTTTTGCATCTACAACTAATTAGATCTGAGGCAATGTTGCATAGAAACGCGTTTCGTACAGGTTTGAAACGTACGAAACGAGTTTTTTATTCATCATGCATATTTTAAAAACCTACAACCCTTCGCATCGAATCATTTCGTACGGTGTACCTTTTCTGTTCGCTTTTCTCAGTGGCGGCCGCCTGTACGTTTTCATCGTTTTGTGTGCCAGCTTGCCATCGCCCGTGTTAGCGACTCAGCTCGCTTGCTCCTTGGTGTCCTTGGGCCTTGTGGAGGTCTTCTAAAGGGGTAATGTCATGTTTTGCTTTATGTTGGTTTTCTCTGCACAACTCACAAAGCAACACACTTTTTTCTCTTCCATCAATATTTATGGCATATCTTCCACCCTTGCTCTATTGAGGCCTAAGGCTATCTACCTTATCTCCCCCTTGCTCTATTGTTGGCCAAGATGACCGCCTGTACGTTTTCATCGTTTTGTGTGCCAGCTTGCCATCGCCCGTGTTAGCGACTCAGCCCGCTTGCTCCTTGGTGTCCTTGGGCCTTGTGGAGGTCTTCTAAAGGGGTAATGTCATGTTTTGCTTTATGTTGGTTTTCTCTGCACAACTCACAAAGCAACACACTTTTTTCTCTTCCATCAATATTTATGGCATATCTTCCACCCTTGCTCTATTGAGGCCTAAGGCTATCTACCTTATCTCCCCCTTGCTCTATTGTTGGCCAAGATGACAATTAAAATCATGAATCATATAATGAGATTACTTATGTTAAGTGTCGCACTTGCAGGGCCAACAATCTGCATTTATCCCTGCCTTGTAGGATGCCTCGAGCAGGTGATTCTCTTTGGAACAATGTCACCTTCGAGTCTAGATATGGTGGCTCGGGCTCCGGAAAGTGGAAATGCAACTTTTGTGCCGATAAGCACCATGGCAATGTCACCAGGCTGAAGGCACATTTGTCACAAACAAAGGGTTTTGGCATCGGGCCATGTAAGCATGTGCCACAAGAAATCTATGACAGCCTAAAGGCTTGGAAGGCCATGCAGCTAGGTATCCCCCTTGAGGATATCCCCAATCTGGGAGAGCCTGAAGCACGTCAAAGTGTCTCCAAGAGGACTCGCAGTATCAGAGAGGAAGATACCAGTGGTGAGGTTGCAAGTGGTTCTAGCTCGGCACCTCGAGCCAAAAGAACTAGTCTTCCAGTGTTCAAGAAAGGACCTGTGCAAGCAGGGATGCAAAAGGCGGTACCATGAAAGAGGCAACGAGGGAGTTGATGAAGTTGTTTATTCAATGTGGATTATCCTTCCACATTGTCAAGACTCCTCGATGGAAGAAGGCAATGAGAGCTATCTCCCGCATTGGGTGTGAGTGGGATGGCCCCTCCTACGAAACATTGCGCACTACTGAGCTTCGCAAGGAGCAACTGGTTGTGGAGATGGAAATGGAGCCTCTCAAGGCCACTTGGGCAAAGTATGGTTGTACTTTGCTTTGTGATGGATGGACAGATGTGCGGAAGAGAAATGTGTACAACATTCTTGTGTCCTCTTGCAAAGGCACAATGTTCATTCGTGCCATAGATGCATCAGTGCCAGGGACAACGGTTACAGGGGAGTTCATTATGTCCCACATGCGCCAGGCAATCAATGAAATTGGGACTGATAACATTGTGCAGGTGATCACGGACAATGGGTCCAATTGTGTATCCATGGGCAGGATGTTAGAGGAGGAGTTCCCCAAGATTGTTGAGAAAGCTCGAGGATGAGCTTCTCATTTACCGCAACGATAGCCATATGTTTGGGCGAGCTACTGCATTGCTCACAAGAGACAAAGTTGGAGCCAGTGTCTTGGTGGGAGAAATACAATATTGGGACACCCAACTTGGTAAGGTTCTTGATTCTTGAATCTTGTATCTTTGTCTCCTATTCTTTCAAAATCTACATTCAAATGCTACTCTCTTTTTGACTCTAACTTAATATTCTTTTTTTGTACAATGTAGAGACGGATTGCATTGAGAGTTCTCTCCCAGGATTGCAGTTCAGGGCCTTGTGAGAAGAACTGGAGTACATGGGCTCTTTTTCACAAGAAAAAAGACAAACAGACTCTCCACAGCACAATTGGAGAGGCTCGTCTTTTGTCATTGCAATCTCCGATTGCTAGAGCAAAAGGGTCATTCCATTGAGCCCCGCCAAGTGAATCCAGATAAGATTGATATCATGAAGTGCCAAGGAGATTCCCGACATTCCTCAGGAGGAGAGAGACATCTATTCTATGCTCTATGAGGAGATCATGGCTCCAGCTCACACTACACGATCTTCTCGAGAGGCTAGTACTAGTGGTGCACTTGCACCTCTAGAGGATGAAACATTTGAGGACTCGGCTACCGGCAGTGACCCTGAGAGTGAGGTTGCAGAGGCAGAAGATACAGATGAGGATGAGCATGAGGAAGCAGATAATAGCTAGCAGTTGCCAGCATCATTTTATTTGGACATGTTATTTAGTTTGAACTTTGGACATATTATTTAGTTTGATCTTGGATTTTGAGTCATGACTCATCAGCTACGTGGTGATCCTTTTGATTTCTGTTTAGTCATCACCCACGTGATTTGTGATATCATCATATCTTACATGTATTTTGTTTTATTGAAATGAATTCAATGTGGTCTCTTATAAGTTATGTCAACAGTTATTTCTTTTGTATATTTCAAGTTAAAATATACATGCTTTTTCTATTTTATATGAAACCTTTTTGTACCCGTTTCTTACCTTTTATGAAACGTTTTAAAATGTATGAAACCCATTTCATACCTGCCATTTCAAAAACCCTAGGCAACACTGCTCTGAGGTTAGCTATGTACATGGCTGTGCACGTGACAATGCCATATCACATGAGTTTGATTTAGACTGATCATGAATTCATGGGTGGCACTTCCATAATTAAACAGCAAACATACCTCATGCAGTTTAATGCCTTGTGCTTTTCCTTTTTCCAACCTTATCATGGCTCCTTCATAACAAGGATTTACAAATGATGGTGCAGAGGGTCAGAGCTCACTATGGATGGGCAATAACAAAGTGGCATGTGCACCTTTCCAACTCACAATGGAGGGCAGTGGTACCCATGAGGCCCAGTGTTGCCAAAAAAATGTTTTACACCAAGTTCCCCTTTTTGTTGAGAATGTGTTATGGACCTGAGAGCTCCACTTGAGAGAAGCTTCTCTTCCATATCTGGGAGCAGGACGCTTGGCACTTGCGAAGTTTGGTCACATGCAAGGCAACCTCACCTTCTCTCGTTCAGATCGACGCGCCGAAGAGGCCCACCCTCTCATGCCTAGACCACTGGATGAGTGGGGCTAAAACACAGGAGGCATGGTAGGCAACCTAGCCGGCACAGCCTTTTCTCAGATCATGCCTCTCTGCTTCTCACCTTAGCAGAGCATGGCCCAGCCGGTAGCTAGCAATCTGCACGGATTCAAAACCACCTCCTTCGAGATCTGATTGTTTCCACCCACATTGAGGAGATATGGGCCTCCCACAATTTCCTCAAGAGAGTGCAACGATTGAGCTTGATGCCACATTATTTGAGATCGTCTCCTTTCTTCAAGTGGCCACTCAAGAGAGACTCAGGGCCTTCCGAGGGCAGGAGGAGACTATATCGCAGCCTACCCACACTGCAAAGGCTTCATGAGCTGGCTCCAAAGAGCGCTTGGGTTAGTGGCCAGCTGGAAGCTGCCCACACCACTTTAGGGAGCCTAGAGGAGCAGAGGACTAAGTACAGATACCATGTGAGAGCTTCATTTTGGACCTAGGCTGGGGATCCCCTCTCCCAAGAGTTCTTTTCCGCTTCCGGACCGCACTTTTAAGGAGGGGATCACGGCTCTCCGCTAGCCGGATGGATCCATTGCCACAGAGTGTTTATCTCCTGCCTAAATCATGGATTAGCCTAGAGATTAGCCATGTCCATGTGTGCGATGATGGGATTCAAACCTTTGACCTTGGATGACTATCATCATCCCCTTGGCTCTTCATGGACTCCCAAACTTGTCATCTTGGCCACCTTTTTACTCAAAACCTTGCCATGTCTTTGATTCCACCCTAAATATGGTGTTGAGATCTATGCATCTGTTCCACTTTGTCCCCTTGCCTTCACGTCCTGTCCTTGAACACTCGTCTGTCTCCTTCCCGAGGCTGATCATGGCATCCTTGCTCCATCCCCTTGGAACCATTTTCCCGAGAGCCTTCCTTGGTATGCCCCAAATGGCATCCACCCCTCAAGGCTGCCATTCCCTTGGGTTTTGTTGACACCAACCAACCCCATGGGATTTTTACCTTGGCTGTGTTACTCTCCTTGGACCTGTGCATGCAAAAGGCCAAAATTGGCCTATGAGACAAACAAGTAGTACAATGATGTTCCTCCAGTCATCAAGAGGAAAATGTGGAGTGAGAATAAAATGTACAAGTATGACAACACGACCATAGGGGACTCAATGGTGGTGTACAAACGAGAGGGTGTGGATGGAGTACTAGGGCTACTAATGCATCTCTATATGCTGAAGGGGTGATACAAGTATGATATGTTATCTACTCCTAACTCCATCCAGTCCCATAGTCTGGGTACAATATGTCATACATCCGATCTGAGGATGCCATAAATGTCTGGAACATGCGTCTTGGATCAGAGCGAAAATGTGCCAACTGCTCCTCGACCTCCTGCTGGTGTCGAGACCGGGTGGCCGCGATCACTCTGTGGTGTAGCCGTGGTGTCTGGTAGCCGGCTAGTCTGGGTCGTCCCCTAGCTCGAATCTCCCCTTATATAGGCTCTTCACATGCCCATGAACTAGCAGACCTTCTGTCAACCAGCAGCAAAGACAACCACCCAAAAATATAATCATCTTGACTTCATCTCTTTGGTCTTGTTTAACCTGCCGACTGCTGTCCTGACCAAATAGGGCTTCTGCTATATATATCTTGAGCCTTGCTAGTACCCTAAGCTAATGTTTATCTGCTGCCCGAATCAGGGATTAGTTTGGAGATCATCCGTGTCAAAGTTGGCACATGACATCTGGTGGAATGGTTGTTTTAATGTTGTGGATCACAGTAGAGGCCCCCCTTATGAAATGAGAAAAGTGCTCATAGCCTCGCCCACGAAGATAAATAGGAAGGGGCCAAGCGGGCAAAACCCCGTCTCACTGAGCGAAATATGGCAAAACGCTCTCTTCGGCCACCTTGGATAAGAACTTGGCTGTGGTGGTCGCACGAGTAGAGCGAAGCTACTCCCTAATCCAAGAAGGCGAGAAACCCAATCTCAGAATAGTCCCCTCCAAGAAGGGCCAAACCACTTTGTCATAGGCCTTCTTAGAGTCCAGAAGAAAAACTGCAGGATGCTCCCCCTTGAATCTAACTATGGCGGTCACCTCCCAAAAAGTAAAGATGTTATCTCCGGATGTTGCGATCCCAAATAAAGTCCGCCTGTGTGGCATGGATCAAGTGTGGGAATTCTGGGTGAAGGTGTAAGCTGATCGCCTTGGCGAGATCTTGTACGCTGTCCCTAAGAGAGTGATCAACCTCTACTGGCAGATCTCAAGGCGGTCACCCTATTTCGAGATGAGGCATACCAAACCCTCGTGAGCTTGGTTGTATGACCTCATTGAAAGAGGCTTGAAAACCCGCTCCCATGAGATCCCAAAAGCAAAAGAAGAGGGATACCGCAAGCCATCCTCTCCGGGGCACTTCCGCAAGGGGGGGGGGGGGGGGGGGGGGAGGCGCTAGCTCCATGTCTGAGAAGGGGGAATCCAGGTGAGCCCTAAAGGACTCTGAAACACACGGCTGAATATGCCTCCAAACTCGTTGGCGGGCCTCCTCTCTCTAGTGGGAATCTGGGTCCGCGGTGAGGAGAGAGCTGTAAATGGCGGAGGCTACCTCTATTACTTGCTGAGATTAAATTAGCGTACTAGCAATGTTCAGGATTTACACAGAATAAGCCCTATTTGGTCAGGACAGCAGTTGGCAAGGTAAACAAGACCAAGCAGATGAAGTCAAGACGATCATATTTTTGGGTTGTTGTCTTCGCTGCTGGCCGACAGCAAGTCAGCCAATTCATGGGCATGTGAAGAGCCCATATAAGGCTAGACCAGCATTCAGTCCTTTAATCTGACCCCTTTGGAGCAAGTCAAGGATCAAGCACTAGGTCGTCTTTAGAATCCTGTTTTGGAAGGCCAAAGGCAACAGATTTTGTAGTCATACTGACACTTTCTGTACTGAAAATACAGCCATCTTTCTCTCTTCTCTCTGTGTCTTTGTTGGTCACTTGCATCAAGGTTCCTATTTAGTACATGGTTGGCGATTGCAGGCAGACCAAAAAGATGTTGTCGTTGTGGCCTTGGGGAGAGCTAGAGACACTGCCTTTGGGACTGACTGTCCCAAGGCCCAGCAAGTTTGGCAGCGCATCCTCTGCCTATTCACCTCCAAGCTGAGCACCACTCGCAGTCACATGGGGGGCGGTCACCTGGGTTGCTAAGGCAGGGAAGCCCCTTTTTTACGAGGACGACGGGAGCAGCCTAGCACAGTGCCTAAAGCATTCTTCAAAATATGTTAGTATGTTACTACATGAAGAGAGCCGAAGTGTTCGATTTGCAATTCCTCTTTGACAAGGGCAATGGCTAAAGAGCTTGAAAAGCTTTGTAGAGAGTTTAAAGACCATTTTTCCTGATCGTATAAGGACATTAGTGCTTGGGTTGCACCCTCTTCTACAGTTGCTATGAAAATTTTGAGAACTCCTCAAACTTCAGCCTTCGAGTGTGGTTTTCACCCTTCGAGTGTGGTCTGCATGCGCTATTTTCTTCTAGATTTGATCTTGGCCCCAAGATATGCCATCTGAATAGAACCACTGTAAATGCGCTGTTCGTTTGCATCACATTTAGGTGGTTGTTCAAGCTTCCTGCTCACGTTGGGTTTGTAACTTTGTCTTTGGCACCATGGGCGAGGTTGTTTGGGGGAGAGCTAAAGCATTGGCCAAAGGGGTGCAAGATATACTAAGATAATCGAGCTGGAGTATTGTTAGAAGAAGGTGAGGGCTGCAATCAAATTGCTACACCCAAAGTCAAAAAAACACACCCATAGGCATGCAACATAAGGAGACTTGTAACCATTTTTTCCCAGGAAGCTACTAAGGAGGCCACGATTTATTTCTTTGAAGAACGGAAAGATGTATGACCTGTTGTACTGAAGTAGCTACTTCAATGAAATATGCATGTACATGTCTGCTAATTCTAGCACCTTCCTGTAGACCCATACATAGCATGGTTTATGTTTATAGAAGAAAAAATACCTTTATACGGCTGAGTGTAGATATCTTGAGGTTGGTCATGTCAAGAACTTTGAGACATGATCCAATAAACCGACCCATCCGCTTGCTTGATTCTGGCTGTGCAAGAGTTCAATCAAAGCCGATATAAGAGCACCACTTAAGTATCCCACATTTATAGTACTGATTCAAAACAATCATAGAAATGGAACAGAACTCTCTGATTGAAAAAAATATATATGATTTTAATATTTTCATGCACAAAAAATGCAAGTGTTTTGACTTTTATTAGCCTTAAGGGATAATATTTGTATACATCTAGTCACGATTATGCATTAATATTGGAAAATTCCTTCAAGGAAAGCCTTACTTTATGGTGGCACGTAGTGTCAGTCAACTATACATTTAAATGCATGCATTCTTGTTGCAAGTGGAAGCTTGAAGTAAAATTGTTAACTCCATTAGAACACAAATTTAGCATTCATCACTTGACGATTTGCATATGAACAAATGGAAAAGAGAGAGAGAGAGAGAGAGTGTGTACACTGTATTGGGTCCCAAAGGGTCCATATTGGGTCCCAAATGACCCTTTGGAGGGTCCGTATTGGGTCCCAAATGACCCTTTGAAGGGCCCCTATGAGAAGGTGTATTTGCTTGTAGTCTTAAATGTGTATGGGACTGACCGGGGGCTGCAAATCAGCACCAAGAACAACACACTGACAGTATATGCAAAGGCCAGTGCACAAGGTCCCACGTACTATTCCTTTCAATGGAATCGATCTTGGACTCCATGGCTGCCTGCCACTTAGGAAGAGCAACAGCCTCTTTAGCTGTAAAAGCTCATATGACTACACCACTTTACTCATCAAGGTGAGGTTACAAGAATGACGAAGTCGTTGTAATCTCTGTGCTTGTGTCAAAGGTGCTGCTGAGGAGTCAGCAAGCTAATGAAGATCAACATCTGAGAGATGAGAGTCACGGACAGCCACCATTGGGGACAATCCTCTATCGCACAGAAGCACGAAGAGTAGGAGAAGCTAAGGGCGGAGAAACTTGGGGTGGAGCAGCTGAGGGAGGTGGGTGCTGGGGAAGAGGAAGAAGCTGGAGGATGAGGAACCTCTATAGTAAGATCGGGGTGAGAACGGGAATCATCAAACGAGGGTTCAACAAAGTGAACATCGCGGGAAATCACTAAGGACTTCTTCTCCGGATCCCATAATCTGTAAGCTTTGAATTAAGAGCTGTAACCAAAGAATTTGCACTTCCTGGATTTGGGATCAAATTTGGACCTGGCAAAATTAGGGAGATGAGCATAGCCCTATATAAATGGTGCAATAAATGGGATAAATGCTGGAGATGAACACAATCCAACATGAATGAACTAAAAGCCTGTACAATAGAGACAATAGACTTCAAAGCATTGTCTGGTTCACCTCGGATGATTGCCACCTTTGGTGATGTCTTTGTGATCCACAAATAATTATCAACATGTAGTTTCATCTGTTGAAACTATCTTACACCCAAAATCACATTTACACCAACCACGGATGTGACTATGAAGTCGCGTGTAAACTCCATCTATGGGAATACCAATGTTGCACTCCGGAAAACAAACTTGACTTGTAGACTCATTCCGTCACTAAAGCTCAAATCTAAGTGAGCTTGTTGAGGAAGCCGCTGGAGACCTCCTACATGCTGCGTTTAGGTAAAGTTGTAAACGCTGCTGGTCCCCTAGCTTCATACCTTCTTCCTTGAGTTTTCCTGCCTGTGAGCTGCCCGGGGCATATACACAAGCTTGTGGAACCTTGCAAAGACTTCAGATGCTGAAATCCCGGGACATATGCACAAGCTTTTGGAACCTCGCAAAGTCTTCAGATGCTGAGCAATTGGTTGGAGCACTCTTATATGAGGGATAAGGGGCTGGAAATACTGGTTGACTGGTGCTAGGGGCTGGCCGTCTTGCCAATAATAATACTTGTCACTTGCGCTTCGACGTGTGTGGCTCCTCCATGCACCCCGTATGGCCTTCCACCTGCCCTTTGGCTTGGTTGATGGGCTGTCCAAGCCCAAATAGCCAGCATAAGCCCCCTTGTATGTTGCTAGTTTTCAGCACAGGATGGATGGCTTGTCACACACAGGCTCCTCTACTTAAGATCTATGACTTTGTCAGATGCCCGTTCATCACCAGTTATGAGTCCAATAAGAGGAACATCAATACATGATACATCATTCAAGAGGGTTACATCAATGTGCCGATAAGACCCTGACCTCCCTCTGTGCCATAACTCAATAACACATCCCTGGACAAGGGCTCCCAAGGGTCCAATCACAAGGCTTGCTCTTTTTCTAAACAGCCATGTGCACGACATCCAAGTGCAAGATGCACATGACAACTCTATCTAAAAACACAATGCTTGTTATTTATGGGGCATAAGGGCCTCCGCAAAAGTGCAAACAAATTGTTTTTGTATGTGCGCGTGGGGGCCGCGCGGGGGGGGGGGGGGGGGGGTAAGGGGCACAAACATAGACATATATGTTTGCATAAAATGCATACATACATCCATGAATAAGCATGTATGTACATTCATACATATGTATGGACGTGGTGTGCACAGTACATACCTACATATGTGCATTCCATGTGACAAGAAAAAAAGATAGTACTACCGTCTACGGAAGAACCAAATGATCTATGAGACTAAGAGGAAACAGTAGAGAAGATAGGATAGTGTGAAGGGAAAGGGCCAGAAGGGAAAGGGGGGAGGGAGGACAAAAAGCGTAGCGTAGAACTGAAGTGAAAAACTTAGTGGAACAGGGTGAAAGAAGCCGGCAGTACAACTGATCCATGAGTAAAGTAAGGTGATTAAAAATCAATGGAATAAATGGCATCCTTGGTAAGGACTCTCCAAGCAACATGTCAAGAGATCCTTCAAGAAACACGTTTGTTTCTCCGTGTGTACAGAAATAGACCTTACATCAGCATTGTAGCTCTCCATTTCAAAAATTCCTTTCCGTTGGCAGTATTCTGTCTATGGCCAAAACAGAGAAACCACTTACTAGTAGTACTTGATCCCGATACTCGTTAATCTGAATGTGTGACTGAACATATTTATCTACCTGCATTTAAATTTGAAAAATGGATGTTCACCATAATGAATGCCTTCCTAGTCTAAACAGTACAACAAAGGAGACCATTGAAGAAGGAATAGAATACAAATGACTTACAGGAGCTTTGTCAAAGCCGTTAAGCCCCACTCCTACTGCAAACACAGGGCGTCCCTGTACACGTCCAAGTCAATATTAGCTTCATGTGCCCTAGCTTTGGACATACGCACACTTTCACCCAAGTGAGTTACGGGCTATGGACACAATTTCTCTACATTCTAATGGACTTTTCCATTCTTTAGCTTACTTTGAAAAAACATCTCTCTCTCAAACTCTTGTTGTTAATTCTCACTTCTCTCTATTGTCATATGCTTTCATTGAATTGCCAATTCCATGGCCTCATGTGAGCTCTTGTTTAGTAGCTATGTCAGTGATTTGTCGCTATAGCTTCAAATTGAAGCTCTATGCTATGTGTAGGACAGAAGCATAGAATCTCTTAATTAATACGGATAACCCCTTACTTGAAGCCTCTAGCTTGAGTGGAGTAAAGCATAGGAATGGGAAGTTAGGAAAAATTAGCTTTGAGTGTAGTTTCAAAAACAGCATTGAGGAAATGAAGGGAAGCAACAACTTGAGCCCCAAAACAGCTTAATCGGTGGCACCATAGTTGCCAGTTATCTTATGAGACACGTTTCATACATGTTCCAAAAAAACCTTTCTGAAACATTCATACAAGAGGAAGCGTACAGGCTCCAATTTTGGCCGTGATACATTTAGTAAACCCTATAGAAGTATATTAAACATACACAAAGTGCATCAATTTGTACCCATTATATAAAAACACCCAAGTTCCATCGGTGACTCCCTCTAAGATGTTGGGTAGATGCCACTTTCTCATCATTTGGAAGACTTTTAAACTTCTTCTAGTCAAGTATTGTCGGTGCGCATCTCTCCCAGCCTGGCCACTACCTTGCTGCACCTAGGGTCATCTCTGATAACGTCATTCCACATAATGGACCTCATCTACTGAGCTTGGGGGCTTGTGACAAAAAAATATACGCACACTACTCCAAGCCCGGATGCTAGAAGAAACCAATGGAGAGCACAAGGGACGGTAATATGCCTCAAAGAGAATATAAAATGTGTGCTCTGCCTCCAATCACCACTACTCTCAAGGACACATCTAAGAATATGGTATATGAAGAAATCCTGCTCAATACCAAGAAGGACGGATCTATCCACCAGCTTGCAAAGCAGAGCTTTGCACTGTATCTCGATCAATGATGTTTAATCCCACTTCATGCTTGGGAAGGATAATAGTTTCCCAAGCAACTCTGGCCCTTCTATCTGATGTGCCATCAAGCCCTGACCATAAGACGTTCCAGATCAGTCTCCACAACTAAAAGGAGTGAATCTGGCTTCCTATTGACTAAAACATAATAGTCCTTGCCATGAAAGGAATTCATTGTAGGCCCCTATTAGGTTCTCTCTCTATTGTGTATTAAGTCAAATCGGCTACAAATTAGATGCTACCAATCTCGCAAACAAGGTAAACATAAAAGCCGCCTACCCGTACCCGCTGTTTGGGCCACAGCAATCCTCCACAACAATGCCCTTCCTATGTGCGAAAAGGTGACTCAACTGGCTGTTCCCGGGCTGAATCTTGCTCCTTCCAAGAATCGCCTCTTGCTCCTCCACCGTGTTGGTTGCTGCGAGAAAGCAACTTATTGCGTCAAGTACAAATAGGTAGAGGTGTGGGATGAGGCCACATCCTCGATCGATTTCTTAGAGAACAACCCTTGCTCCCTCTTGCCCACGGCTGAAGCTCCTACGCCGTTTTCTCAATTTCCCGGACTCACCGCCCGCCTATGCCCCTCCCGGCCTTCCCCACCACCAGATCCACAAACTCGTCATCACCGCCACCGCCGCGGCAGCGCTAGCAACTCCCCCTGCACCTTCGCCTGCTCCTTGTCACTCTTCCACCGAAGAAAAGAGTGATACAGGCAGCCAACTGTAGTCAGCCCTCGCATCCCCTCCCAGGTGTACGTTCACGGAGGAAGCAGACGTTGGGACGCTTGAAATCAACGCCAGCAGCCAATGCTCGTCCATCCGTGACTCCTCAGCCTTTGATAATTTACTATCCGAGGATCTGTTTGCCCTGCAGGGCTCCCTTCTTGAATTCATCGTCAACGCCTCTCGTCAACGACGAATATCCCGCACTCACGTTGAGAGAGAAAGAGAGGGTGATATGCAGGCATGGCCTCTAGAGGAGATGAGACGTCGCTAGTTGCACAAACACAAAAAGGAACATTTGTCCAGAATACAAATTTTACACAAACACAAAAAGGAACATTTGTTCAGCACGCACCAAAATTTTTGCCAATGTGTCACTCGCCAATGCGATGTTATAGTAGCGTTTGCCCTTGTCTGCCTCTTTAAAGCTAGCATGTTGTCAGAGGTTGCGGTTCATCTTTGTGGGAATATGGGCAGGCTTAATCCAAATGTTTAGCTGGACGATTACGACTCTGCCATTCCACGCCAGCCTTATTTCCTTCCCCGGCGACTTTCTCTAGGCACGACATCCTCCTTGCGATTTTCTTGTTCTGCGAGGGACGATTTGTAGCCACAGGCACCTACACATGGCCGAATTCCTCATTGTATATAATCATACAGAAGATTAGGTCAAATCTTGCCTTTTCTTGTGTGTTTTTCTGCTAGAACCGTTAATCGACTTGCTAATCAGTGTTAATTAGGACTTAATCAAGCGCGCTTCCGCACAAAAGTTAACCCGCACGGCTGCGATGGCGGATCTTGCTACACTCAATTGACAACACTCCGATAAAGCCCCCAGCCCTAAAAAAGGCGATCAAATAGCGGCCAGCCGTGGAGTGTTTACTTTGTACGTGCGGACACCTCTTTGTCTACCAATTGAAGTATCTTTTCTTGGCTTAAAAAAATTTACTGTTGATTGCTCTTGCTCCATGTTGTCTCCTATCCCTAGTGAATGTTGCCTCAAAAGTGGTACATTCCCTTCCTTACGGTGCATCATGGTCGTGTCCACATGCATCTACAGGAGTAATGACAAAGGTCTACTGAGGAGAAACGCGTTCCACTCAAAGCAAGCTATACATTTATGGTGCAGCAAAAAACCCAGATCTACAAAGAGCATGTTTCAGTCTTGATAAGCTCGAGCAGAACACTGTAGCTTCTAATATTGTTATGATATAACATGTCGATAACACGGAACACGAATGCACACAATCATGATATAAAAACAAGTCATGTTTAATCAACTTACCTTCTTACAAAACCCTGTCATTCCTATTGGTTGTGACTCACGAATGGCATCATATGTTTCCTTTGGCCCTGTGGACTTCTGCATCATGATAGAACACCTAATACGTTTATGGAGGGAATTACAAAACCAAACACAAACTTACGAGAAACTCGTGTATCAAGATAGTCAATAGGTTTGCAAAACTTCACAAACTTTAAGTACACCCCAACACTTACTTGAATATGTACCAAAACACCGCATGCTCAAGTACAGCCATCTCTTTTTTCTGTGTTAGACAAACCACACACACACACAAGTACCACAAGGGGGTGCCACCCTTCCAAATATTTGCTGACAAAGGCACTGGACAAGCCATCAGGGCATAACACACAAGTATGTTATTTGGCCAATTCGTGTGAACAACCTGCACAGTTATCAGATGGAGACAAGTCTTCAAAGAAGGCCAGCCATGTACCAGGACCTAGACAGGTGAAGCTTGCTCTCTCAGTGATGCCCCCAATCGATTTGTAGCTTCTACATGTTACAATGGTATCAAAGCTTTGTCTTTTGGCGAAGAGATTCAGCCAAGGAAAAGAAGAAGAAAACAAAAAATCGTTGTGTGGTTGGTTTTTAGATGCCGGTAGCACTCCCATTCCGGTGTGTCCCCTATTCCTCGAAGGGCGGTTGGTTTATAGCCTCCGGAAGCAACCGAAAACATCTCCCACTCATAATGGATGGTTTTATTGAGGTCAGGGTCCAGGGAAAATCTTGACGACTCCCACTATGGCGAACTCTGACGATGAGAGAGAACACCGCAGCCCTAAAGAAACTATTTCTTCGACAGCACGACTGCATCAAGAAGCCAAGTTACGAGTGGTGATACAAACACCATGTTCTAGGAATTTATGCGCATCATAGTGCTTCAAGCAGATCAGATGCTAGTGCAAAGGCTTCTATTCAGGCCTTGAAGAAACAGATACCTCTTTAGGATTCATCAGTTTCGAGGCTTATTTTGCTGCTGGTAGGAAGCCAAATATAAAAAAGGTTGTGTTAGCTAGCTAGCTGCTACATAGAAGGGAAGGGAGTGAAGACAAGAAGGCAAAAGATTCGAATGACTCCACGAGCGTTGGAGGCATTCCAGAACCTCAAGGTGGCTTTATCAAAAGCGCCTTGTTTAGCACTTGCCTCGTGGAACAAACCATTTCAGGTGATCACCGATGCGAGTAACATTGCAACTAGAACAAGCATAAACGAAAGTTCTCTGCACCTATGGCTAACACGACTAAAGGAAAGTCTTCGGACCAACCTTCGAAGAATTCAAGTTCGACACCAGCGAAGAAGAAACAACTCCTTAGGGCTTTAAAGCTCAAAAAGAAAGGACGTTGTTTTATCTGCGAAGAAAAAGGACACATGCGTAACGAGTGCCCAAAGCAAAAGGATGCAAAGACCAACGCAAAACCCAAGCCAAAGGCAACTAACCAGTTGTCTTTGACAGGTACGTCAATTACTGTACTTTCTCACCCTAGTACTTGTTCTGATTGTCTGTTCAACTCTAAAGTATTTGGCTTGCATGATCTTCTCCGCGTTTATGGAGAAGTGAATGGCCATAAGATTCACATTCTTCTAGACCCTGGCAGCTCACACAACTTTGTTAACTACAAACTTGTGCAGAAATTGAGTCTTGATACGACACCCAGCGATCATACCTATGAGGTACGCCTACCTGCGGGAAGGCAAGTATGGGATCGAAAGGTGGAGAGGCTTCCAATCCAGATTCAGGACTACAAAGATACTCTGGAATGCTATGTTATGCACCTAGAAAATGTAGACTTGTTATTAGGGATTGAGTGGTTTAAGACTCTTCAAGTCCAGATAGATTGGTCTAGTCATATTTTTTCTTTTCAACATAGGGACATCCAGTATAGTATTTTAGGTGATTGTATTCATCCCTCTCAGGGACCTCTTGTAAATACAATTGATTTTGGAAATATAATGGATTCTTCTTTGTATACCGCTTTCCATTGTGTATTGATTCCACTTTCTTCATTTCTCATACCTTCCATGGATGTCAATGAATTAAGTGTGTTTGAAAGCAAAGAATTATAGAAGATACTTGATTCGTTTCAAGACGTATTTCCTAAGGAACTGCCATTGGGTTTACCACCTAAACGGGCAGTAGATCATCGTATTGACTTGATCCTTGGTGCTCATCCTGTCAGTATTCCACCTTACAAGATGAGCCAAGGTGAGGAAGATGAGTTGGCTAAACAACTCGAAGATTATCTGAGGATGGGCCAAATCCGTCCAAGTAAATCACCTTGGGATGCACCTGTGTTGCTTAGGAGAAAGAACGACAACACCTGGAAAATGTGTGGATTACAAGAGATTGAACAAGCTGACAATTAAGAACCGTTATCCTCTCCCTGGATCAGATGACCTGATTGACCCGTTAGCAGGAGCGAAATATTTCACGAAGATAGATTTACGTACTGGCTATCACCAGATACGTATTCATGAAAGGCATGTCGAAAGAACCGCCTTTCAGACTAGGTATGGCCATTTATAGATGTCGAGGACATGACATTTGTTCCGCACGAACCTGAAAAGATTCTTGGCTTTCGTGAAAGAAGATTGTATAATACGCTTATCACGGAATACTAGATCAAGTGGAAGGATCGTGTTGAGGAGGACGCTACATGGGAGACATTAACTACTCTTCAGAGAGATTACCCTGGCTTTTTAGTGAGAGCTCAGGAGTGAGCTCTTAGAGAAAGGGGAGTATGTCATGTGCACAATGTGTATCTACCGTGTGCTACACGTACGCAAGACTAGCTTCGAGGTTTGGGAAAGCTTGGAGCTAGGCAGGCTGATTGGCGAGCTGAGTTAGGGATAGACTAACGAGCGGGCACCCAAGTATGGACGAGCGGACGTCCAAGTGTGGACGCCCGATGACCGACCAAGAGCCTATAAAAGGGTGGCCAAGATTAGTCATTAGATATATAGAGTCTCGCAAGATTTGTGAGAGCTCTATGGTCTGGAGCCTAGATCTAGTGCAGACATGCACCTGCTTTACGCAGCCGAGGCCGACAGCAATCTCGAGGCCCGCAAGGGTAGCTTCGTGGCGGTATGGGACGTCGCGAGGAGGAGATTGGTCGGTACGTCAACCTACTTAGCTCAGCTCGTGGCTCGGTGGAGACAGCCAAGACTGTGGGTTTGCCCACGGCTGTCATGGTTGGGAGGTGAGTCAGGCCTGCACCCCCTTGTTGTTTGTTTGTTTATTTGTTTGCAGGATTCGAGTCTTGTACCAAGAACGGTCACGAGGAGATCCGGTGGGGATTTGACAGTCGGCCCATTCCGGCCTCTATGCGGTGTCACACGTGCAAGCTCCCTTTTTAGCATTTGTGGATGTTTTGTCCAGCTTTATGTTTTATGCAAAGTGATATATGTGTTAAGGCTATGGCCATGTTTAAATATTTTAATATGCATTGATGGTATCAACAAGTGTGTCAAAGGCCCTAGTCCCCCTGGGCACCCGCTGCGAGTTACAGAGCACATAGGACAAAAGAACACTACACAGGGTATGTGATCTTGTAATCCGATCCCCCCCCCCCCCCTCCTACTACTTGCTTCCATATTTAAGCATAAAAGCTTACCAATTACAAGTAGAGTCGATGACAGCGAAAGTCTTTGCGATGGAAGTCCTTGGAGTGATAAGAGCTTCGATTTGTCGCATTTCTTCGCAACAAAAGTCTTCAAGAGGATGAAGGGAATCCTGGGAAAGCTTCTCCTATGGTTCAACTTGAGAAAGGAACGCTGGAATTAGGATTTTCAGCAAAAAGATCAGAAATTATAGCAATAAAGACAACTGTTTTGCTGAATTTCAGTAATTGGGAGTGTGTAGGAAAGTGATTAAGCGCAAAAAATATAGCCCAAATGCCCTCATGAAGGAGGCGCCTACCTCCAGAGAGAGGAGGAGAAGTGAGGTGGTGAGTTGTCCACTCTAAGTGGCAGGCAAGTGCTTTGTGGAGAAAGCTAGAGAGGACACATGGCTGGTTACTCCCTTTGTACAAAGGAGATAAGGTTTGGGCGGTGGACATTGGGTTTTGTCCACCTCGGGACATCGGTGTGTGTGAACACCAGACCAGTCATAATTTATAAGTGAGTTTTGGTTGCCCAAAACTTAATGAAGTGTGTACACACTCACTTATAAATTAGTGTCATCTCCTAAGGCTAGGTTTATGACTAATACTTACCACCTGTCACATGCCACATAACCATGTTAGCAGACAGTTTCACACGCGCGGTTCACGGACGGACGCCCCCTTACCCGAAACCACACATTGGTCAAGCAAGCATAAAAACAGCATGCAATTTCTTTTTTTTCTTTTTTTTTTTGGAAAAACGATCCTTCTATTAGTTAATGAGAAAACGCCATATGGCTACAAAGCTCACCTCGCAAGGAGGGATAAAAAACACAATGAACACCTGAGCTCCCCCCCGTGGCTGGCCACTCTCTGGGGGGGGCTACCTAGTAATACATGATGGAGAGAAAAGCCAAACTGGCGGTCTATAGTGCCAAGTGACATCCTCGTCCCTCGCGGCGGTGAGGAAAGGACCAGGCTGCCAAGTGCGGAGGAAAGCCTTGCGGCGCCCTCTCATGCGATCCGAGTCGCCCTGGAGTTTCCCCCAGTGTCCTCTCAAGGTGTGAATGATGTCCACCCAGAGGGCCTGTATGACCTCCGCCGGTGGGGTCGCCTGGTGGTCAATGGCCTCCCTGCATCGGGCTCTCCATATGTGCCAAGCCGTCATGCTGCTGATCATCTCCCATCTTTGCCCGACCCCCTCCTGAGAGGCTGCCGAAGAGAAGTCTGGTGTCGGAACCACCGCCATCGCCCTGTCAGAGACCTGGATGGTCACACTGCCAGGGACGTCCTCATATCCAAGTGCAGGGCCGCTGTCCGTGGCCCAAGCCACCGCACCCCACGTCACCATCTCACCTGGTGAGCCTGCAAAAACCATCCTGAGAGCGCGCTGCCAGACCTGCTGTGCCTGTGGGCAATCCCATAAGCAGTGCCGCTATGACTCCTGTGCATGGCCGCACCGAGGGCAAGACGCTGGGTGTCTGCCAAAAGCTAGCCAAGCCCCCACAGCCAATCCTCTATGCGCTGTGAGCCAGAGAAAAAGCGTCACCTTCCTGGGCTGGAAACTGGCCCAAAGGCGCTGCCAGAAGTCCCTAAGAAAGACAGGAGAGAGCCCCTGTCGCCGCCAATGCTCGGCCGCTGCCGGGGTGCTCGCTATCCTGTCTCTCTGAATCCGCCGCCCCAGCCTCGCTGTGTACTG
This sequence comes from Cibotium barometz, assembly GCF_041138505.1. Taxonomy (NCBI): domain Eukaryota; kingdom Viridiplantae; phylum Streptophyta; class Polypodiopsida; order Cyatheales; family Cibotiaceae; genus Cibotium; species Cibotium barometz. Next base: position 60,276,463 of record NC_141052.1, on the reverse strand, counting down.
AAAGAAGGGGATAGCAGGGCTGGTAGGGGCCGAGTAGGGATCTCGCCAAAACCACTCACCTGGATCCCACTGGAGGCGAATAAGAGGCCTGCTGTCCCACGCCCATAATCTCCAAGAGCAGTCCTCCCCTATCGAGGCCGATGAGGGGTCTACATACCACTGCCTCTGATGAAAGCCGACCACCCGCACCCTCTGAAGAATACAACCCTGGAGCCCATCCAAATCCAATCGTGTCCTCTGGAGCTGGCCACCCTCTCCCACCTCGAAAGTGAGTGGGGAGACGCTCTCCGCTGTGCCGCAGACCGCTAGAAGGATCTCATGCCGAGTAAAGACACCCATCCACTGTGGAGGTGGAGGGTCCTGTACTGGGGTCCGCCACTCCCGGGGGATGGCCGCCTCAATGTCCTGTCTCATCAACTCTCTGCCCCTCATCCCACTGAGCCTCCTCTCCTGAACCTCTGGAGGCAACTAATGAAAACATATCCAGTCGTCTAGGGACTGGGCCGGGCCGGAGCTCAACGGGCCCCACGACACGTGAGACCGCGAGCCAACCATATGGCCACTGGGAAGTCGAATCAAGGGGTTCCAAATCAATGGCTGCCGCAATCGTTCCTCATCGGTGCCCGGGGGAGTCTGGAAAAGGGACGGCCTCAGATGCGCCCAGGCCCTCAGAAGGCTGGCTGCAAAACGCTCCTCGAAGCCAAGGCCCACTCCTCTGGATCACTGCTCCGTAAAGATCCACCTGATGCTGGGGGTCCAGGGGCCGCTAAGAGAAGGAGTGCGGCTGAGCATCCTGGAAACAAGAAACTCCTTCCACGGCTCAACGCCTGGCAGGAGACCACGAACTACCAACTTGCCAAGCAAAGCACGACTTTGGCAAATAGGATCTACAATGCCCAAGCCGCCTCTCTCCCTCGGCTGAGTGATCACAGCCCATGCCACCTTGGCCCTGGCGGGTCGCCCGTCGCCTCCGGACCAAAGAAAGTTCCTGATGAGCCTCTGCACCTGGCCAATGCACGCCCGAGAGAAGGCCCAGCAAGAAGTGATGTACCACATGGTAGCGAGCAGAACCTGGTTGGCCACAACTACTCGGCCAGCCAGAGATAAACGAGCGGTACTCCAATACAGAAGCTTCTTCCGAATACTCAGAAGAAGGGGGGCTATCTGCTGCTCCGGAGATATATCAATGCCCACATAGCATCCCAAATAACGCACTGTAGTGCCGGGGGGCAGCCACTGAAAACCATCAACTGGCCTCCAAGTCGGGGGGGCATAGAACTGACCCACAGCCCACACGACTTGTGCCAGTTGATCAAAGCGCCCGAAGCTCTGCAAAACCTGTCCATGGCTGAGGCGAAGCAGCGGAGGTTCTCCTCACCTCCCTGAAGATAGACAGCAGTGTCGTCCGCAAACTCCGAGTCTAGGAGCTCCTCCGAGGTGCGGATGGGAAGCTGGAGGCCCTCAAACCTGTGTCCTGTGCTGTCAAGAAGGTGCTCATGGCCTCCGCCACAAAAAGAAAAAGAAAGGGCGCCAAGGGGCACCCCTGCCGCACCGAGCGCGAGAGCTGGAACCTCTCTCCGCGCACGCCCTGTATCAGCACCTGGCTATGAGCCGATGTGTAGAGTGCAGAGACCCCACGGATCCACTGAGGGGGGAAGCCCATCCTCTCCATAGTGCCTTCCAAGAAGGCCCAGTCCACCCGATCATATGCCTTCTCGAAGTCGAGAAGGAGCATTGCCAGATCCTCCTGCCGAAATCTAGCCAAAGCCGTAGCCTACCAGAAAGAGGAGATGTTATCTAGGATGCTCCTATCCTGGATGAAGCCTGTCTGCGTGGAGTGGATGATGTCCGGAAGGTGAGGCTGAAGCCGCCTGCTGATCGCCTTAGCTAGGACCTTGTAGGCCGTGCCTAGCAAGGTGATCGGTCTCCACTGTCTAATCTCCAGTCTGTCTCCTCCCTCTTTGGGGATCAAATGAATCAACCCCTCTGCCATGCTGTCCGGCATGTCTCCCGACTCCATAATCTCCTGGAGTGCCAATCTGAAGCCCCTATGAAGGAGGCCCCAGTATCTCTGGAAGAAAGCCACTGAGAGACCGTCCTCTCCTGGGCATTTGCCCCGAGGTAATGCCTGCAGAGCCTCCTCCAGTTTCGTATCCGAGAAAGGGGAGAGAAGAGAGTGCTGCAAATGGACCGGCACAACCGGTCTCGTGAAGCTCCAGACCGCCTCCCTAGCCTCTCTCACCCTGTCGTCTGCTGGCTCAGCAAAGAAGATCCCTGTAAAAATCTGTGGCTATCGCCCGAACCCTGGGGGGATCCACCACAACCTGGCCATCAGCCTGGCGAAGCCGCCTGAGACCCTCTCGTCTGAATCGAGGCCCATTCGCCTCAAAGAAATCCCGAGTCACTCTGTCTCCAGCCTGAGTCCAAAAAGAAGCCCGAGCATGGAATCGAAACTCCACCCGCCTCTCCTCGATGGATCTGATCTCAGTGCGGGCTGTCTCCATCTGCTCTGAGATCCAGGGGCTCAGAGGATCTCTCTCTTGGAGTCTCTGAAGGGACGCTAGACTCCTCCGTAGGCTCCTCTCCTGCTCTCTGAAGGCCTCCAGACGGTCCAAGGCAGCCAGTCTGAGCATCCGACTGATCTCCTGCAAGCCACTGGCAAGATCACTGGCTGCCGATCCTCTCCTGAACTGCAGCTCCTGCCAGACCAGCTCAACTCTGATCGCGATCTCAGGCTCCTCTATGAGGCAATCTGGAATCCAGACGCTCTGGCCCCGCTCTCCTCTCGTAGGGTCCTCAATCTGGAGAAGCACTGGGAAGTGGTCTGAAAGCGAGGAGCCTGCAAGTATGCCCACGGTGCCACCTCTATCACAAGCCCACTCATCAATGTAGAACCTATCGATGCGAGAGAGGTTAACTCCTGTGGCCCGTCTATCCGAGCGCGAGAAAGAGAGCCTCCCCTGCAACCTGCTAAACTCCGGGAGAGTCCACGGATCCTGGCCTCTCACCTGTAGCACAAGCTCCTCCCAGGCAGCGAGCTTTGGCCCATGAATGGTCTCCTGGCTGCCCCCCAGCCTGTCCTCTGCATCCTCCAGCATGTTGCAATCCCCTCCTAGGCACCAGTGGTCTGCCAAGGGGAGGGATTGCCTAATGGTGCTCCAGAACTCAGCTCTCCCGGATGCCCCGTTAGGGGCGTAGAAGTTGAGGAAGCCAATGCGATCTTCCCCAACCCGAAGGATGATCCACTGCGCGCGACCCTGAACCAGGGTGCCAGAGTCCACAACCTCGGAAAGAAGCTGCTCGCTGACTGAAATGCATACTCCGCCCTGATTCCCCTGGGGGCCATATGCCGGGGACCAAAAAGTGTGACTCCTGCCTGGCAAGATCTTCCCGCAGGTGCGGGTACGCCCGGCAGAAAGGTGGTGCTCCTGGATGAAGAGGATATCTATGGGTCCTCCAACGAGAGCCCTCTGGATCTCCTGGCGAAGTCTACCCCGACCAATGTAGCAGCGACGTCCACCGAGACCCTGGATGTTCCATGAGAGGATCCTCATGGATGAGCTGTGGCAAGTGAAGCAGCCACCACTGGCTCACCCCTCTCAGCCGGTCCGGATGATCTGCCCTCCACTCTGTGAGTCTTGGGCGCCGGCTTGGAAGGAGTAGTCACTGTCTGTCCGGGTGCGGAGTCTCTCCAGAAAGAGGGTGACCTGAGTCTGTGTCCAGCTCCACTCCGCCTTCGCCCTGTCCAGAGCATAGGCGTGAGACCACTCCTCTGCATATAAATATCGAAAGGTAGGCTGCACCCTCGGGGCGGCATGGAGGAGAATCAATAGCACCGCCTCAACTGATGTGTGGACCGGATCCACCCGCCAATCTCCTATACCAAACAGGCTCATGCGGGCTGAGTGTAGTCGGGTCTGCAATAAGTCCGTGAGCCCCAAGTCACTGAAGTGGTGAGAAAACTCCAATATCTGGTCACGAAGAACTTCCTCTAAAGAGTTGCAGTCGGGTCTGCAATAAGTCCGTGAGCCCCAAGTCACTGAAGTGGTGAGAAAACTCCAGTATCTGGTCACGAAGAACTTCCTCTACAGAGTTGCAGTCCCATGCTGTGTCTGGGGCAACGCTGAGAGGAAAGGAGAAGGCCACCATGCTGCTCACCACTGAAGGAGAACGAGAGGGATGGCACACCACGCAAACTCGCAAGGGCGCGACCAGTGTCTCGAATGGGCCAACATCCAGCTAGAGGCACCTGAAAAAACTGTAATCCACTGGAAGCCCCATCACTCGTGGGGGGCCCCCCCGGGGAGGCTGGAGAGAACTCTGTGGCGGGCGAAGCTAGGATCGCCATCTCCACCGGCCCGGAGAGGCGGTGAAACAGCCGCTGGACTGAACTCTGGCCTACCCCGCTGCGCTGCCCCGGGGCAGCGGGTGGTCTGGCGAAATATCCTGGAGAGGCCGAAGGGGGGATGGGGGCTCGCGGCGAGGAGGGAGGGGAGGGAGTGGAGGATGGAAAGGCATTTGCCAGAGGATAGGAGTCAGGGGGGGCCGCAGGGGGAGGAGGGAGGGGGGGGCGGGGGGGGAGAGGGGGGGAGGAAAGAGTGCTCTCCGGGTGGGGGGGAGGGGAACCGGGGGTCGCAGAGAGCGGCCGGGGATCCTCAGGAAACTGCTCCAAGGAGGGGACGGGGCCCCCCGGGGGGGAGGCGGGAGTGGTGTCTCCACGTGAGAGGCTCCACCATCGGCCTCAACAACGGGCACTGAGTCTGAATCCTCGTCCATCAGGGTGGGACCTGCAGGCCGCCTATCCCTGACTGGAGCATAAATGCGGGTAGGTGCCTGTACGCCAGCCGGAGTCGCCTGTCCACCAGCCTGTCCGCCAGCCTGTGCTGCCTGCTGGCGTCTGCGACGGTCCCTGCGGGCCGGGCGTTTCCGCCGACGAACCTCCTGCCAGCCGCCAGTCTCCTGGGTCTGCGCGGCGTTCTCCGCTGGAGCCTGCTCGTCCGATGGTGGTGCCTGCTGTGGCGAGCCAGGGATGTCCGGTCTCGGAGGTGGATGGCCACCTCTCGGGTCTCCTGCAGTGGGTCCAGAGGCCGCATAGCGTGAAGGATGAACCCCCTTGCGGGGGCATGCGCGTGCGAGATGGCCCATCTCCCGACATATGAAACACTGGCCGGGGAGGCCCGAATACTCCACGCGCTGTATCAGATGTCCTCCAGAAAGACAAGGGAGGAGGATCGTCTTCGAGAGGGACTCTGGTGACGGAACCACAAAACGAATGGCCGGGAGTCCTGCTGCCCGAGCAACCACTGAGGCCGCGGTCTGTGGCACCTCCACCACTTGCCCGAAAGTCCTGCCTATGGACGGCAAGAGGGGCAAGTACTCCCTTCGGAGACCTGGAAAGCAGACGGTGATGGGGAATCCAGTCGCGCCTGCCAGTGGATCAGACGATGGGTCGAAACCGTGGGTCCACCGTGCAAAGAACGCCCGAGAGGAGCGTAGGGCAATGGGGCTCCGAGCCAGCACCCTCTGAGCTGCTGTAGGAGACTCGAACTCCACCTGGTAGTAGCCGCGGCCTAAAAAATCCACGCTGACGATTCTTGCAGTCTCGCCAATGAGGCTACCCTGCAGTAGGTCGCGTAGCTCTCTCCGCATTGGGCGGCTACCCACCACCTTGCAAACCAAGGAAGAGGCCTCCAAGGAAGAAACGGAGGACGCGAGAAGCTGCTGCTCTGCATCTGAGAAGTCTAATCGAAGACCTGTATCGGTCGGGGCTGACGGAGAGGCTGCCATGGAGTCCTCCTAAGGGAAAAGACCAGGTACTAGCTGAATCGAAGAGACGAACCCAAGAAAAACCTCTCCACTACGCGGAAATCGCCGAAAAAAAGAGGAACGGGGACTGAGGCGGGGAGAAGGGGAGAAGCAGGGACGGGAGGCAGAGAGGCCGACGACGCGAGGAGGGGGGGAAGAAAGGAAGGAGGCGGAAAACAGGGGGGGGAGGCGGAGGCAGGAGGGCGAGGGGGGGCTGCGCAGGGAAGGCGAAGGGGGGGGAAGAAGAGGGCGGCGCGGAAGAGGGAGGCGGGGGGCTGAGAAGGCTGGCGGCACAGGCGGGGGGGCTGAGAAGGCTGGCGGCGCAGGCGGGGGGCTGAGGGAGGCAGGCGGGAAGAAAGCGGGGGAGGGGAGGGGCTGCGGGGATAGGCGGGGGACTGGGAAGGCTGGCGGCGACAGCGATGGGGGAGGCGCAGGGGACAGCAGGCTACGCGCTCGTCATCCACATACAAACCCAACAGCATGCAATTTCAATTGCAAGCAAGCACATAAAGATGCTATGCAATGCAACATTGATATGGACAATCCCCGACTATATCAAAATAGACATGATCCAGACAAGTACACGAAGTACCAGACCCAATGGAACATCAATCCATCAGGCATTGGGCATGTACACATAGGCACAAGTCCACAATATCACATGAGTGGCATCAATCCCCGGCATATACAACTGCCATGGACACCAGTCCAATGTACATACATGATGAGAAAGCATGGGTGGACCGATTGGGTGGCCAAATGGTGACATCCCCCGGCTTCTAAATAGTTGTCCGCAACTGAAAAGCATCCAAATATGTCTAAAGCACATGCAAGCAATCTCTGAAGAACTCTTCATCTACCCATTTAGCATCAATGGGGAGATAGTTCTTAAACTTCACAAGGTAACGCCTGACAACTTTGCCTGCAACAAGCTTGTGTTCCTTGTGATACACAATCTGCTCTGGCTGCAAGATCTCCTCAAGCTCATCCACTTCTGGTAGATCCTCAATGACCGTTTCACTGGGCTCCGATCCTACATACTTGCGAAGGAGACTCACATGAAAAGCATTGTGTATGTGCCAATGACTAGGTAATGCCAATCTCGGCTCTACATACTTGCGAAGGAGACTCACATGAAAAGCATTGTGTATGTGCCAATGACTAGGTAATGCCAATCTGAAAGCCACTTCATTGATCTTTCGATTAGTCGAAAAGGCCCATAGTACCTGGTTGCAAGCTTAGGATATACACCCTCTTTGCCAAGCCTCTTTGCAAGTCTTGCTTTCTCAAATTTCAGCAATACCCAATCGTTCTCTTTAACATCCAAGTGCCTTCTATGCTTGTCGGTAGCCTTTTTATGCTTGTCTTGTGACCTTGCAATGGTTGTCTGCACCTGTGCAAAAGCAATATCCATGTCTCTTACGTACTCATTAGCTATAAATATCTCATCCTTTGTGCGAATGATGGGTAGCAAACCACCTTACCATACACAATCTCAAACGGGGCCTTTCCCATAGATGCATGCACCGTGTTGTTGTATGCAAATTCCACAAGCGGTAAGTACTTCTCCCAAGAAGACTTCTGATCTGCCACATAACATTTCAAAAGATCCAACACGGCTGAATTTGCAGCCTCACTTTGCCCATCCGTTTGAGGGTGATAAGCTGATGAGAAGCCCAATTTGGTGCCCATGTTATCAGATAAGTGTTGGGTGTTGGACTCACACACACACACACAAACCTGCACATTAGGGTTAGGTGCAGGGTAGAGAAGCTCACACACAGAAATGAGAGAGAGAGAGAGAGCCAAAAGTGTGGTATCCACAAAATGCAAGTCAACTCTTGCATGTGTACCACATCCATATAATATAGAAGTACAAAATATTATATGTTGTGTCCTTTCACACTTGATGTCCAAGGAAAAAAACCACATGGAAAAAAGTGCCCTTGGTTAAGCCCTGTTCACACATAGAACTACCATAAGTGAGCATATGCCTACAAATCCCCCCTGTAGTGGAAGTGTGAACCTGTACAAGGTAGCAGGTCACTCTCTGCATGAGAGTAAGCCCAAAGCTTTGCGGAAAGCTTCAAACTTTTCTCGAGATAAAGCCTTTGTGAATAGATCTGCAACATTATCCTGTGTAGGACAGTAAGATAAATTTATCTCCCCTGCATGTAGCCTCTCTCTGACATAGTGATAATGAATCTCTATGTGCTTGGTACGTGCATGAAATACTGGATTTCGTGCCACGGCCATAGCACTCTAGCTATCAGTGAGAATGGTGGTGGGTGTCTGCTGACACTCACGAAGATCAGCCAATAGTCTCCTCAACCATACACAATCTACTGTAGCTGTAAAGACTGCCCTGTACTCAGCCTCACAAGTAGATGTAGCAACAGTGGGTTGCTTTTTACTCAACCAAGATATGCATGAACTGCCAAGAAAAAAACAATTCCCACTGGTGGATTGCCTGGTATCATAATCACCAGCCCAATCTGAATCACTGTATGCATAAAGCTGCAAGCTGCCCCCCCTGGGATAGAACAAACCAAGATCCAAGGTACCCTTAAGATAACGAAAAATGCGTTTGACTGCTTGCTAATGCTTTGTGCCTGGGCTGTGCATGAATTTACTCAACAAAGACACTCCAAAAGATATGTCTGGCCTCGTGTTACACAAGTAAACGAGGCATTCTACTGCCTGGCTATAAATGACGGCCTCAAAAGGCTCTCCAATATCATGCATATTAAGCTGTACACCTGGTTCTACCGGAGTAGAAATGGGCTTACATTCATCCATGTGAAACCTTTTTAGCAAACTTTTTATGTACTTAGTTTGCTACATAACAATGCCATCATCTGTATGCATAAATGTATGCCGAGATAGTAGTGTAAAGGTCCCAAATCTAACATATCAAATTCAGCTTTCAAATCAGCTTTGAAATCTGAAATTTGTGCTTTGCTTGTACCTGTAATGAGAATGTCATCTACATACAAGATGACTATGAGAATATCGGCATCGATTTTCTTCACATACAATGTGCTTTCAGCTGGACTATTCTCATAACCTTGGCTGGTTAGACGAGCATGTATTTATCATACCAAGCTCTTGGAGCTTGCTTTAACCCATACAATGCTTTGTGCAACTTGCATACTTTATGTTCCTCACCAGGAACTACAAAACCAATGGGCTGATTTACATATACTTCCTCCTGTAAATCCCCATTTAAGAATGCAGTTTTGATGTCCAATTGATGCACTTTCCATCCTTTATGGGCAGCCAATGCAATCACTGATCTTATTGTGGTCGTTCTCGAAGCCCTCGGTTGCATGTGCAACTCTTGAGCAATCATTGCCATTGTATGATCCATATAAGATTCAGCTTTCTTGGCTTTCAAACGGTCATGTGCCAATGGATCCTCGCAGCGGTAGAGATTCAATTCTTCTTGTTGTGCATGAAGAAGAGTCTGCATATGAGTAAGTTTAGCCCTCAAGACTATAGACGCATCCTCGGTACAAGCCAAGTATGCACGGCATCCCTCGGTTGCATGTGCAACTCTTGAGCAATCATTGCCATTGTATGATCCATATAAGATTCAGCTTTCTTGGCTTTCAAACGGTCATGTGCCAATGGATCCTCACAACGGTAGAGATTCAATTCTTCTTGTTGTGCATGAAGAAGAGTCTGCATACGAGTAAGTTTAGCCCTCAAGACTATAGACTCTTCTTCCTACATCTTCTCTTTCCCACGGGACAGCTGTTCCACATATTCATGTTCCCTATTGTGCGCCACATGAGTTTGCTCATCTTGTAAAGCATTGGAGACATGCATTTCATTGTCCCCACCTCTTGCATTAGCATCTCCAACGTTCACTGTATGGTTGTCCATAATGTTCTATGTGTAGAGATAGCTAGTGTTACTAATCAATACACTTAAATACACTAAGATTTGATGAAGACATGCTTATACAAGAAATTTTTTTGAATTGACAAGAGACACACAATGAGCCGAAACGGCCAACCGCTCCCTCAAATAAAGTATATTGATCTTGGGAGAATCAAGTACATAGTGTCATGGGTATTTTTGACCAAATTTTTATACCAATGCATATGAATACAGTATTGCAAACAAGTGGTTGTCGATGTAGACTTGCAACTCACACTACCCTCTCAAGTGTCCATGTTCCTACCATCTGCTCTCTATTGTTCCACCAACACGTAATAGCAACAATCTACAAGAGAGCACGTAGGACAAGAGAACACTACACAGGGTATGTGATCTTGTAATCCGGTTCCCTCCTCCTACTTCTTGCTTCCATATTTAAGCATAAAAGCTTACCAATTGCAAGTAGAGTTGATGACAACAGAAGCCTTTGCGATGAAAGTCCTTGGAGTGATGAGATCTTCGATTTGTCGCATTTATTCGCGACAAAAGTCTTCAAGAGGATGAAGGGAACCCTAAAAAAGCTTCCCTTATGGTTCGACTTGAGAGAGGAGGACTGAATTTAGGATTTTCAACAAGAAGATCAAAAATTACAGCAATAAAGAGAGTTGTTTTGCTGAATTTCAATAATTGGGAGTATGTAGGAGAGTGATTAGCACCCGAAAACACTCTTGGAAGCTTGGGAAACACCTTAGCAAGCTTGGATATGGAGTTGGAAAGAAAAAAGCGCAAAAAATACAGCCCAAATGCCCTCGTGAAGGAGACGCCTACCTCTAGAGAGAGTAGTGAGGTGGTGAGTTGTCCACTCTAGGTGGCAGGCAAGTGCTTTGTGGAGCAAGCTAGAGAGGACACATGGCTGGTTACTCCCTTTGTACATAGGGGATAAGGTCTGGGCGGTAGATATTGGGTTTTGTCCACCTCTGGTGTTACGACCCTGTGTTTTTCTCTTGACAGTTTGCAAGTGTGCACGGGAACATGGTGGACACTGTGAATGGCACCAGTTTGGGAGCCAAATGATTAAAGTCCCTTCTCATAGCCCATGGAGACAAAAGGACTAAAAACCCAATAAAATAAAAGAATACTCTTTTTGAAGATTGTGGCCCTTTTGGAGGGGTTACGCTATTATTGGGGAAGTGTGCTTTTTGGCTCGTGCGAAAAATCTGGCAGGCTAGTCGGGTCAACAAACTGGGTGCTTCTTTTTGGCAACTGGTGGCTGCAAGCACAAGGTGGGACTGCTCTTTCTCTCCCACGCGTGGAAGGCAACACAGTCCGGCTGGTTAGGAATCGGACAGCATATACACCTGCTTTGGCTCTCTTAGAAAAGGGGATTAGTGGCTCGAGAGATGCGCTTCTATCTTGGAAAAAAAAGTCGAGCAATTGCAGAGGGACTCTCTCTCTCTCTCCTTGGAAGGCTGGCGGGTTGGGCTACAGGAAACGCAAGGCTGTCCACGCCTTTGGGGAGGAGGTCAGGCTACAGCACATGTACTTTCCCTTCTGACTAGTGGTGAGCTGGCTGTAGGAGGTGCAATACGACACGTTTTGCTCCTCTTTGTGGCTGCTGGCGGACTAGACTGCAAGCACACAGAGCTGAATAGATTTCTCTCTCTCTCTCTCTCTCTCTCTCTCTCTCTCTCTCTCTCTCTCTCTCTCTCTCTCTCTCTCTCGTGAAATGGTGTTTTATATTATATGTAAAATGTACATCAGCCACATGGCTCACACAGAACCTATGGCCCCAAACAAAACCCCCACAAAAGATCCTCTAAAGGATCATGACCATGCAAACCTGTACACTAATAAGAAAGCCTCCTAGCCAAATAAGCATCCCAGATAGAAGCATCAAAGATGATGCCAGCCGAGCCGCCGTAGACCATAAGGAAATAACATCTGCATCCAGTAGCTGAGCTGAGAGAAGAGAAGAAAACTGCCAAAGCAACAAACCGCGGATACGTAGAATGTGCCCATGTATTCCAGACAAGGAATCAAAAATGAACCCATTCCGTGTAGTCCAAATATGCCAAAGTCCTGTCCATCTAAGGAAATGGAATATCACAAGGTGGCTGTCTGAAGTAATGACTTGAGGACAAATCCCAAATATCCACTGATGAGCCGAAACAGTAGACCTCTCTACTGCCTCCCAAACGCGAGAGACAAAAGACCAAATCTGACGGACCACTGGACAACTCATGAACAGATGCATAACTGTTTCAGTGCATGTCGTGCAGAAGAAGCAAGAGGCCAGTGTAATTTTACGACGGCTCAGCTGATCCCGTGTAGGTAACCCTCCCACCAACATCCTCCAAATGAAAACCTTACCTTGGTAAGGGAGTTTAGACTGCCAACCACTCATAAGAGTTTTCTGCCACCATGATTTAGACTTGTGCAATCCCCACACTTTATTGACCTTGGCTGAAACCCAATCTTTCTCTGATACAAGCTTATGATAGACCTGGTTAGCTGAGAGTGATATCAAGTCACCAGATTTACATAGTGCCCAATCAAGCCAAGGCTGATCTGCAGATGGCCGAGGCAATGGAGTAAAAGGCTCAACTGCATGCATGATGTCAACCCATAGTGGCTGAAATGTCCGAGGAACCCTAAAGTGCTGCCGAATACGACGAAATGAATATGGCCTGTCACGACCAGGTATCACAGCATCTCGGATTCTAACCAAGCCTAGCCTGACCATGCAATTGAGTCGTATGCGTGAAGCATCTCTGTCTGGCCAAACAATGACACGCGACTCCACAAATGTTTCGAACTGCAAAGAGTTCAAAAGTAGTCTTTCATGACCAGGATCCCACCGAGCCAACAGTAGAACTTCATGCCAAGAAAGGAGAATATGCGATAAAATGTGTGATGAGCGAATACGGACAGGATGAGCCGCATTCACAATGTCCCACCATGAAGCCTGCACACGTGTCCGCCCATGTGACATCTCTCTCTCTCTCTCTCTCTCTCTCTCTCTTGTTTGGAAGAGGAGCAAGCAGAACTACAAGAGGACCAGAGGACTGCTTTGAGACTGTTTATGGGCTCTTTTTGTTGGCTGCAAGTACAGGGTCATTTGGATGTGTTTTTTGGCATGTAAGTGATGCAAGCTCGCATGGGTGCATGTTCATAGAGCAAATTATTTTCTTCTTGCTTAAAAGGAACAGAGGGACCTACAGTTGTGGGCATATCTATGTTTCCAGATGTTTCATGAGGAAACAAGTCACTAGATGTATGCCGTTGTTGGCACTGTATTTGGATGGTGCTTTCTATGGTTCTGTGTGGAAACAAGACAAAGGTTTCAAGGAAAAACAAGCCTAAGGGATTTCGTGTGAAAACATGTCGTAGGCTTCTCGAGGAAACATGTTTTTGGTTTCTCCAAGAGATAGATCACATGCAAACAGTGGGTACAAAAATGGACATGTTTAGTAGTCTTACTGCTGATTGGATAGGGGTTCGAGAATCCATGACTGAGATGGATAGTATCCTTGGAAGACAGAGAGGGTTGGTTCAGGTGTGTCGATTGTATAGTATGTTGTGCTGTGATGCAAGTTCTCTTTTGGAAAACAGTTTGGAGTCTGTTGTGATGCAGGAGCACTGGATGTGTCAGGGTATGATGCTATTCATAGGGTGAGGCTATGGATGGTTGGGTAGCCCTAATCATGGGAGAAAGCTTTTGTATGCAGGACTCAATGTGTGGAAGCCTTTTGATTTGAACAATAGCTGGATTTATTTGTGGATGCCGAGTGGACAAGAAGTCATGATGCACAGTCTTTGCAGGCTTCAGGAGTTCTATTGTGACGCCTAAGTTTCCAGCTTTATTAAAATCAAAGCTCATATAATCAATTAAAGAAATACCACAAGGGATGCCACTACGTTTTGGGACCAATTGGTGTCCGTGTACTGTTTGCAGGAGCACTCTAGCTCCCCCTATTTGTTTTCCTTTTATAGGTCCTCGATGGTGTTAAAGTGATTTGTGTGCAAGTTTGTTTTTGCACCGTCCTTTGGTTTTTTCTGAAGGCTGAAGACCGGTTTACATCGGGACATCAGTGTGTAAACATCGAGCCGGTCATAATTTAAAAGTGAGTTTTGGTCGTCCAAAACTTAATGAAGTGTGTATACACTCACTTATAAATTAGTGTTAACTCCTAAGGCTAGGTTTATGACCAATACTTACCACCTGTCACATGCCACATAACCATGTTAGCAGATAGTAGTTTCACACGCACGGTTCACGAGCAAGCATCCCCTTACTCGAAACTACACATTGGTCAAACAAGCATAAAAACAGTATGCAATTTCAATTGCAAGCAAGCACATAAAGATGCTATGCAATGTAGCATTGGTATGGACAATCGCCATTCATGAGACTATACCAAAATAGACATGCTCCAAGCAAGTACACGAAGTACCAGACCCAATAGAACACCAATCCACCAAGCATTTGTTCGTACAGGGAGAGCCATATCCACAGTAATAGCAAACCTCTGCAAGCAAGCCACCTGTTAGCGACCGGACAACCACAACGCCGTTGAATGTCAAAGCCGACTTATTATAGAGCCGACATGCCAAAGTTAGGTGTGTCCACCTACCTTATGTGGTTGGACATTGGGATCGTTTAGGGATTGTTGTATGAGAGCATGGACGATTAGGGATTTTGTGAGAGAGCTGCAATGGATACTTTCTCTGTCTTTCTGTCTCTTTTCTTTGTTTTTCTCTGTTAGGGTAAGAAGGCCACTAACACTTCAGCGGCCCATGATGGCAACAACCTCCTTGGTGATGAAGACCAGTGTGATCGCACAGGAGAGCAAAGCTTTAAAAGAAATCACTCTGCCTCTCCCGTCTTCAATTGCATACTGCCACTGCCCCCTAGGACAATGTTAGCAACCCTTATTGGAAAATCAAGCTCGACTATTTTCCCGTTGATTCAATCGTGCGAAGACCACTACCCATTCAATGAGGTAGTTTTTGCTATCTGTGGGAGACCTTCGCAAGCACAAGTGCAAATAGGTCCTCTCTCCAGCTAGTGGGCGCATAAGGCAACTAGGGAGAAGGAGACTGTGAGCCTTCTAACCTAGAACTCATAGCGAAGCCTACATCGAAACAACAGCTCCCGTGCAACCATCCGCAAGAGAGACCTCGGCCTAGTCACGGCAGCCATGGCGAAACCTAACCCTGGTTTCTTATCTGTGTATATTTTTCCCCTGAGCAGCTAGTAAACCTTGGAGCTCCACTGCAGCTATTGCAATCCCAAAGGTTCAGCCAACTGACAAGCGACGTCAGGGTATATCCCCAGAACCCGGATTGTTTCCGTGACACCCGGAGACTCATTCCGCGCACTCCGAACTCCGAAAACAGCCGTGCTCGCAAGTCACCTGGACTGCTGCTCTAGAGGCAACCCGGACTGCGATCCCCGCATCCGCCACCCTGGTGATCCTTCCGCAATACACTCGGATTCCTTTCCAAACTCTTCTGCCACCCGGACTGTTGGTTCCGCCAAAACCCGAATTGCCGATTCCCCAACCCGACTCCCGGTGATTCTCCCCCGCCACAACTTGATGCTGCAACCCGACACTGACCCTGACACTACGCTTGCCTCTCCAAAAGAATAGAAAATTTCGCGTGCTGAACTAGAAAGCGGATACTTATTTCGCTTATGACTCCGGAAGACAGCAAACACTCCGCTTTCCTAACCCGGAGGCCACACATTAAAGAATCTTGGTGTTTTTGGCCCGAAATGAGCCTGCAGAGAGCATGGCCAAAACTTGCCGAATGGCAAACACAAGGTAGGCTTAGCAGCAGAGATAGGTGATGTCAACTGCATGGGTTGTGGCGTCCATGCAAGCACCTAAGATGCCCAGCTTGCTGCATATCAAGTATATGCGTTTGTGCAGTTGACGGCTCTTCCAAGAGGAAAGTCAAAGAAGAACTATCTACAGGGATACAAGGGGATCTCACAATGGCCATAGCTAAGCTTTATTTGTTTTTCTAGTTTTCTGTAAGATCTCTTCTTCCTAGAAAGAAGGCCTGGCTTCTATATTCATACCACAGTTAACGTCAACGACATGGTGGTTGTCCATAGTCAGAATTGAAGAAGTCAAAAAGCCAGTCTGACTCTGAGGTCCAAAGTCAAAAGTTCTGCATGGATTTGTCCGAGAGCCATCATGTCCGGTACACAAGATGCGACACCCACCAACATGAGATTGACCAAGTTGTCCAAGATTGGCTAAACTAGCAACCAAGGTGGCCAACCCGATTCCATCGGATCCGGATGCAAGGGTGATGGCCAAATTATCGGATGATGTTGATTTGTTTAGAGTCTAGTTCGGCATCCAACCCACATTTTGTGAATTCAGCATGTGCTACGATCAATATGCTAGACCGGTAGATTTGGAAAATGAGCCGGAGGCATTGTGGCAACAAGCAGCATAGGTCTAGTAACTGTGTAACCTGCAAGCAGTGTAGCCAACATGGCCATCAAACCAATGATTGTTTGTACCATGTATGTGGCCAATGCAGAGTCCAAGGTCACAACTCTCGTGTGTGCCCAAATGCATTGTTGGAGTTTGAGGATGTGCAACACCGATGGCTCAAGCGGAAGAATGCACATGATACCACCCGCCTTCTAAAGAGTAAAAAGGAGTTAGAGCAGTTTCTCAAAGATGTTTCCTTAGCCATGGAATGGCATTCCCAACATCCTCAAAGAGGAGACTCCTTGTTGCAGGATATGACGTGGATGGTAATTGCAACCGAAAACTTCTTGTTTGATGTCAAGCATGCAATTGCAGACCTCGAGGATCAAGACAATACTTCAGACAACAGCCCAGAGAGTGACTATGAAGCTTTTGATGCTAAGCCGAAAGCTGACTATGGTTGCCATGATAATGCAGCAAATATGGCTACGATTGACCATCCAAATGAGGAGCTTTTTGCTGCCCGGAATGTCCTTGAAGAGCATGGTGGTGATCAGCAGCAACACATTGATTATATCCCCCATGTTAGTGATGGTGCATGGCATAAACTGAATGATCAACTTGCCCCTTTTTCCCACAAGGATGGTGCCATATCAATTCCAGAAGAAGCCCGTACCAATGATGAAGCAGATGTATGGCACATATTCTCGCCAAGCAGGGCAATAGAGATCATGAACACTTAGCCTGAAATGTTTCCAAATTTCGGCTTTATACCTCCTACATACCGACATCCGCATGATCAATCCGAATTGGGTTTTGGCCTAGCCTTGGAGCAGGTGTTGCCGGGTGGACAATGTCCCCATGTGGCAGAGGACAATCATGTATATAAGGATGACCATCCTATGGCCAACAGTCAGTCGAAGCAAACTTTTCTGGAATCTTCATCCTACACATAGTTGATGGAAGAATTCCTGAATGATCTGGAAGAGGAGGCTCTTGTTGCAAATGCACATGGTTTTTGTGAAGAACTACAAAGAGTCTGATATTGCAAGACAAACCTTTTGCTTTTGGTGAGTATCGCACCCACCTTCAACAATGACTTCCACAGGTAGAGATCAGATGTAAACAATTGTATCATCAGAGGGATTTGTCTTTCATCACGGGTACTGGTTGGCCTTGCCGCCTTTGTTATGCCACTAGGCAGGATTTGGAGATCCACGGTGAGTCTTTGTGTCACGTAGGCTGTAATGCCTGTGACCGACGGCAGACCGGATGGCCATGTCCGGGGTTCAGTGGGAGAGGACGCCCATGCGGAGTCATGGGCGGCCAGGCTAGTGTGGACGGCAGGCCACACACTATATAGCCTGGGGGATGAGGGGCAATCCTCATTCTTCCTCTATGGCTGGGTGGTGAGCCAGAGGCCGTCCCCTCGGTCACGTAGGCTGTAATGCCTGTGACCGACGGCAGACCGGATGGCCATGTCCGGGGTTCAGTGGGAGAGGACGCCCATGCGGAGTCATGGGCGGCCAGGCTAGTGTGGACGGCAGGCCACACACTATATAGCCTGGGGGATGAGGGGCAATCCTCATTCTTCCTCTATGGCTGGGTGGTGAGCCAGAGGCCGTCCCCTCTTGTGGTAATGCCCGTAGCGGCGTTACGGGAATGTAACACTGGTATCAGAGCGTGGTTCGATGGGATTGTCAGAGCCTGCGCGTGAACGGGGGACCGGAGCCCACTCGATGGTTTTCATCCACAATCTCCTTATCCTTATCTCGAATGGAAGGTGTGGAGGGAAGCAGCCATGGAGGAATGGAGGGGAAGAACTCTCTCTCTCTCTCTCTCACAGTCATACACAGCAAGCAAAATCAAGTAAGCGATCTGAGTTTTGTTTTTTTTTCAATACGATTGAAATTGTCTTCGTTGAATGGCTGCGAAGGAATGTCTGCGTTGAATGGCATGTTACATTCCCGTAACGCCGCTACGGGCATTACCACAAGAGGGGACGGCCTCTGGCTCACCACCCAGCCATAGAGGAAGAATGAGGATTGCCCCTCATCCCCCAGGCTATATAGTGTGTGGCCTGCCGTCCACACTAGCCTGCGCCTGTGAGACCGACGGCAGACCGGATGGCCATATCCGGGGTTCAGTGGGAGAGGACGCCCATGCGGAGTCATGGGCGGCCAGGCTAGTGTGGACGGCAGGCCACACACTATATAGCCTGGGGGATGAGGGGCAATCCTCATTCTTCCTCTATGGCTGGGTGGTGAGCCAGAGGCCGTCCCCTCTTGTGGTAATGCCCGTAGCGGCGTTACGGGAATGTAACACTTTGGCTTCTGCCAAGGGCATGTGGCATGTATTTTTGTTGTCTGGGTGAAGAAGCCCGTGCGTAAAGGTGCTAGATGTGGCATGGTATGTAGTCAAAACTTGCATTTGAAGTTCGTGGACAATATGACGCAAACAAGCAAAAAATTTATGAATGAGCATCGATTGAAGATTTTCCAATTGAATCATTCCCTTCCATCTTGGAGGACTACAACACGGAGATTATCCCTAATGCGGAGCCTCTTTTGAGGATGCCCGAGCTTATACCGAAGAGGGAGAATCAAATAGATGGTGGGGTTTCTAATAAAAGAAGAATTGTATACTTGGCATGTGCATTGCTTGTACTGGATCCTTACATGGTTATACTTCATGTTCCAGTTGATGTGGTACCTGCAAACAATGTACTTGTTGTTCCTGCATTACTACTTCATGAACTAGCTGCAATAAGTACTATCCTACATTTGCTATCACGAGTCATGCACTTGCATTCATTCATGTTTGCCACACATGGCATACTTCCCAATATTTGCCTCATGCTTTTTGTACCTTAAGTAAGATGTCTGCTCAAAGTCTTCAACAGGCCGGAACAGACGGGCATTGACACATGAGCTGCTGTTACCACCAGAAACACAGCAGCCCTTGGAGCTTCAGTCTCCAAGTCGCTTATTGTAGGCAGTGGCATCGGATGCCACTGGTGCAGAAAAAGAAGATGATATGGTACTACTCAGCTTTGATGCAGTAATGAATGTGGGAGAGAAGGATATGTACGTGCACCATGAAGAGTTGCAACTGAACAAAAGGGGTTGACTAGAGCTGAGTGGAAGCTGATAGGTCATAAAATGATTCACTCCAAGTAAATTTTAGTCATGCATTCTTTTGTTACCTAAATCCCCACAATAGTTGTCACTTCCGAATTTTGATCAACTTATTTTGTTCAGCTAACCAGTGACATATCTTACCGAAAGAGCTCAGCTAACCAATGACATATCTTACCGAAAGAATATTATCGATGTCATTTTTGACTCTCCACTGCAAACAGTCCATGACCTGTGAAGAAAGAGTCTTTGTCTGAGAACACTTGCCTCTGTGTTTGGGCACTCTTCTCAAAAAGCAAAGCTGAGTCAGGTTTGAAATACCATCTTGAAAGCCTTGGAGACGTTGCTTTCTCGAGCCTTCAGGAAGCGTTCTACGGTTGCTTCCGGATAACCCCTATGTAAGTTCTGCAGCCAAATGTTTCATGTAAAATGACAGTAAAAGCTCCTTGTAGCAGCCAAAATGGCCTATTGAATACACAATGGAGAACACCCAATGAAAATTGAGATTATTAACCATATTTAATACTTCAAATGATTTTTCCTCGAAAGGGCTTCAAGATCGGTGTTACCTTATAAGCTATGGCGAGTTGCTTATCATTTGCAGTGGCTGTGTAGCACATAGCCAAAGAAGAAAGATGCAAAACGTCAGATAGCTCGACTGCTCAAGCTCTGATAATTTGATATACTAACGGTAGCTATTCAAACCCAAAAAAAA
This sequence comes from Cibotium barometz, assembly GCF_041138505.1. Taxonomy (NCBI): domain Eukaryota; kingdom Viridiplantae; phylum Streptophyta; class Polypodiopsida; order Cyatheales; family Cibotiaceae; genus Cibotium; species Cibotium barometz. The sequence continues at coordinate 60,256,466 of NC_141052.1, read as the reverse complement.
AAAAAAGACAACTAAAACCCTGATTATTTCCACGGGTAGCTTAAGCATTGTCAAGGCAAGAGGGCATAAGAGGAGTGTGGAGAGAGAACCTTGTTGTAACGAGTCCCTCAGCTGTCTAATGGCTTCAGGGGATACAGAGACCATGTTTCCAGTACAAACACAGCAATTCTGTGAAACACGACACCAATGGGGTGAATGGAGACGAGCTGGGTGGCTGCAGAAAGGGCAGTCTGATTGTTGGCGGTTAGGAAAAAAAACCGCAATGGACATATGTGGTCAGGTGTGTGTGTGTATGTGAGAGAGAGAGAGAGAGAGAGAGAGAGAGAGACACACAGGTGGGCGGCTTGAGAAGGCGCTTAACAAAGCGTGTTGGTAGCAGGAAAACACGTGTAGAATTAATGTCCAAATTCCAATACAGCGGTCACGAGACTCAAGGCCTAGTCAAGTGTGCGTGTTTTTTTTTCTGATTCAACAAATGCATCATTAATCAAAGAAATATAATATTTATATATATATTACACAATTTCAAAAATGCAAATTTATATAATGCTGAGTGTTGCCTTGTCCAATTGAGGACTTATGCATGTATTATGCCACCACTCAAACTATTGGTCCTAAGGCTCAACATCAAGGCTGTTGAATTTCCAAATTAGTTAGGAAACTTCCTAGACTCCTAGATGGCCGTGTAAGAATATTCAACATAGTTTTGAAATTCTTTTGTGATGTTTTTGTAAGGTTCTCATTTTTTTGCTTTTTCAACAAAGTCTTTCACAATCTTCTTGTGTCATTGCCATGCAACTTTCGATTTCTCTGATTCTGTCTCTTTCTTGAAGTATGCTTCTTCTCTCTCTGCACGGTTTGAATGCAAGTTCTGCCATAGCCAAAAAAAATCTTTGAAGTTTCACTAGGAGAGAAAAGGGAAGCTCGTGTACCCCCCCCCTCTCTCTCTCAAATACTTAATAGCGACAGTGGGGTGGAATAGGGTTGCCCTTTCTCATGGACCCTTAGGTTGGAAGCAATGGTATTTGAATTTGCTACACATGAAAACATATTGGAAATGCAATTATACTCCTTCCCTTATATGCAAAAGATGTGGTACTCTTTACTTTTTCAAAAGATGAAAATCATGCTTGCCAAAACCATCAAAGGACTACCTCCTTCAGTGCTTTACCACAATCAAGTTGTGGAAGTAATGGACACCTTTAAATACCTTCACATCAAGGTACCTTCAAACCATAAATGGTAGCAATGTGCACTCCCTCAAGAGCACTGTGAATTTAAGAATGTTTGCAACCATGTAGAAATCTAAAATTAGGCTCTTAAGGAGTATCTTTTTGATACTTGAGTCATGCAAGTGCTAATGTACTGACATTACGGTATGGGGTGGAAGCATCTCCGCATCTACATGGAAACATATAGAAAGGGTTCAAAAAGAAGTGGAGAACTGTAATCATAAATGGCTTGAAATCAAAGATCCCATAAAAGTTTTCTTGTGGCGGACCTATAATTTGGAGGCTTCCAATAGGAGATCAATTGAGGAAGAGGAAGATAGCCCAAGGTAAATGTATCTTCTGCATGACTTGTGATGAGACGAGTGTTCACCTATTTTGCTCATACCATGTTGCTAAGAAGGTATGGGACTTCATTGCTCGAGTTTGGGAGGCTATCATGACTACATCATTCAAGGTGAGGGACTAGCTTTTTGGGAAGGTCCCAAGAGGGGATCGTGAGCCTGAATTTGAGCATCCTTTTGCATTCTTTATGTGGATAGGATTTTGACATATATGGCTTACAAGGAATGCCTTTCTATTTGATTAAAAAACGGGTATATTAGGCCATATTCAACGAATCCAAGGCCTCTTACTGTGGCAATTGTCATCATTGGAGGCGGCACGGCTAGTCAATAAAGACAAGATTGTACAATGGATGTGTGTGGTGAGAAGAACTAGGGTAATACTTGCATCCTAGACACTTCAGGTCAAATGGTGAAGGGGCAATACTATACAGGGCACACATAGCGGCCAATTGGCCTCCTCTAAAATAATCTTTATTCAATACAACAACTATTACGAAGAGAGAGAGAGAGAGAGAGAGAGAGAACGAACGAACGTGAGTGCATATTGATTGAGATGACAATTAGTAAGGAATTTTGAGTCCTCATTTAAAATTTCAAAATTTACTAACAAAATAATGATTTGCCTATGTTGCGACACCAACATTGCCTATTGAAAGGTGGCCAAAAAATCCAAGCCTTCCTTTTCAACCAATAAAAATTTTGACTTGACTAAGTGGTGACACCAACATCGCTTGTGCCTTTCCTTTCTTTATTAAGATCCTTATTGAAAGGCCACAAAACAAAGTAAACAGTTTTCTTCACTTTTGCACCAAAGGTTTTTATGTGGAGGTTTGGTGGCCATGCAACTAAAACCACAATTGAAAAGTTTAAACAATGTTTTGCAAGTTCAATAATAGGGCATCGATATTATCTTTTGGTTGCATGCAATTAACTAAATCTCTAATGTACATGAAGACATTATAACCTAGATTTTATTAAACGGTTTCAAAATCTTCTCGAATTAGAAATTTGAGAAAGAAACCCGTTGAGGTCAAAGAAGTAAATCTCATCGGCCCTAGTTTTGTAGCTTTTACCTCCACATATCAATTTGCATGCTGCTGCTCTCTCTCTCTCTCTCTCTCTCTCTCTCTCTCTCTCTCTCTCTCTCTCTCTCTCTCTCTCTCTCTCTCTCTCTCTCTCTCTCTCTCTCTCTCTCTCTCTCTCTCTCTCTCTCTCTCTCTCTCTTCTTTGTGAAGTCTCTCACTAGAAGTGCATGTAGGAACGTTCTCTCTACCTCCTTCGTGAAGACACGAGAAGATGGTGCGCGGGAGTTGAAGACCCTTATATTAAAATTTGAAACAATATTTTGCAAGTTCAATGTATATTATTATACATAGGCAAACCGCGATACTTTATTGCTTTAGAAAGTAAGTAGGGGCATTTTTTAAAAATCTTAAACGTTTCATGTCAAAAGTACAATCATCCCGTAGGACTTTGTATGATAGTGATTGGATAAGAATCTGCCATAACCTTCGCTTTGAGAAATATAATACTCTCTAAGAGGCTTGCCGTGTAAATACCAAACAGTACCGATCAAGTTTGACGCCAATGGTGAACAAATCTACGGCAGTTTGCGACTGTGTGCTCACGCGCGCATGTGTGTGTAAGCATGGTGCATGGCCATATCATAAACATGCCACTCAAATGCTTACTCTAGTGGGTACAAACCTGCCAATTTATATATCATCACAACACAAATGTGCTGAAATAGAGACGCGAGGTCGGTGGTCGTGATTCCAAAGAAAAAAGAAAAGCAAAGCACATATCCCTAGAGGTATAATATGACTGTCGTGTCGTGTGCATGTGAGAGCGACAATCCAAATAACATAACGTGTCATCCATTATGTGTGTATATGCACATACATATAGTGATATACGTATATTCATACATCATATATTTATATATAAATACGTATATTCATACATCATATATTTATATTCATACATCATATATTTATATAAATACACATTCTTCACACATTAAGACGTGTACACCCATATAAATATATTTATACACTGACACACAGATATATACATGTTATATGTGTGTGTGCATTACAAACACTTCTATTAGAGAGACATAATGATAGAATCGAAACTTATGGGTTTTTTAGTGTGGTCCAAACATGGCGATATATATGTACATATATATATATGTATATATATATATATATATATATATATATACACACACACACACACACACACACACACACACATATATACACATATATATGTGTGTGTGTGTGTGTGTGTGTGTGTGTGTGTGTGTGTATATATATACATACACACACACATATATATGTATATATATACACACACACACACACACACACACACACACACACACACACATATATATGTGTATATATGTGTGTGTTTGTGTGTGTGTGTGTGTGTGTGTGTGTGTGTGTATATATACACACATAGGAAGCATCTCCGCATCTACATGGAAACATATAGAAAGGGTTCAAAAGAATTTCTCACAACCTTCTTTTGGTTCAAACTCATTACTCTCTGAGGTGTTGGTACTTCTAGAGTTTTGGATTGGCCAGATAAATAGATATATAGAAGACAGTCTAATCGAATGGCCCCTCTTCCGTTGGTGCGGGTAAAGGATGTTGTGTTAACTCGCCATGCTCGATTGCTCTCTTTTAGAAAGATTCGCCAACACTTTCAAGTGCCTCGATGGTATAGAGTGTTGTGGAATTGGGCTATGCGGAGTATTGCTCGAGTGGGGAACATTTCTTCTTTACAAGAGACAGAACCTTGGCTAGACTGGGTGTTTCAGAAGCCCAATGATTTTACTACTCGTACGGCAAATGATATGTTGGTAGAAAATAAGAGTTGGCTCATAGAGAGGCAATCGAGCTTGGAGGCCGATGTGTGTGGTGAGAAGAACTAGGGTAATACTTGCATCCTAGACACTTCAGGTCAAATGGTGAAGGGGCAATACACGGCCTCATCTAAAATAATCTTTATTTAATTACGAAGAGAGAGAGAGAGAGAGAGAGAGAGAGAGAGAGAGAGAGAGAGAGAGAACGAACGAACGTGAATGCATATTGATTGAGATGACAATTAGTAAGGAATTTTGAGTCCTCATTTAAAATTTCAAAATTTACTAACAAAATAATGATTTGCCTAAGTTGTGACACCAACATTGCCTATTGAAAGGTGGCCAAAAAATCCAAGCCTTCCTTTTCAACCAATAAAAATTTTGACTTAACTAAGTGGTGACACCAACATCGCTTGTGCCTTTCCTTTCTTTATTGAGATCCTTATTGAAAGGCCACAAAACAAAGTAAACAGTTTTCTTCACTTTTGCACCAAAGGTTTTAATGTGGAGGTTTGGTGGCCATGCAACTAAAACCACAATTGAAAAGTTTAAACAATGTTTTGCAAGTTCAATAATAGGGCATCGATATTATTTTTTTGTTGCATGCAATTAACTAAATCTCTAATGTACATGAAGACATTATAACCTAGATTTTATTAAACGGTTTCAAAATCTTCTCGAATTAGAAATTTGAGAAAGAA
>NC_141052.1:58576314-58763814 GCF_041138505.1 Cibotium barometz | reverse complement strand
GTCCTTGATAGGGCCCATAGCATAGTTGTAAGCTTGTATTTCTAGTATGTTCTACTTGCGTGCACAATTTCTGTCAAAATGCCACAAAAGATCCTGTTCTTCGTATGGCCATTGGCTCGTGGATAGTAGGTTGAGAATTTATGTGCACTATCATAAAGCCTTTCATGAGGTGATCAATCAACTCGTTGAAAAAGTGTGACCCTTGGTCGCTCACAATCTCCAAAGGGAATCCAAATCTAAAAGGACCTACTCGTATAGAAATTTGGTAGTGGTATAAGCATCAACCTCCTAGTAGCCCTAGCTTTTGTCTACTTTGTGAAGTAATATGTGGGGCTACTATGACGTAGCAAGCTTGGGTTCTTTGTGCAGTAGGAATAATGAGTTCTACAAAATCAAATTTCCATTTTTCAAAGGGTTACTATGGTGAGGGGCATCCTATCCCTTTATCATGGTATAAAAAATCATTGACACTTATCACTCACGACCTTTGACAAATTTAGTTGCATCGCCAAACAACGTTGGCCACCATAATCTTGCTTAGAGAACCTTCCGTGCTATCACTTTCCCAGCAAGGTGTCCTCTAGAAATTCCAAAGTGTGCTTCCTCCAATACTTGCACAAATTCATCTTCTCGTGCACATCATCGTAAAACGCCATCTTTACCTAGCTTGTATGGTTGTCCTCCTATTAGTTGATATGGTGGTGCTTTGATAAGGTGCCACATCTTATATCTTTATTTAGAGGTTGATCTTAAAAAAAACCATAAGCGAGGTATTGAGAGATTTCATCACTCCACTTATGCACCATGTCAATCTTAAATAAGCACGCATGTGGGAAATTATCATCGATTCCAATGGCAAGCTCACTATTAGGAATTTGTGACAAACAATAAGTTAGAACGTGTTGTGATCCCTTTCTTACAGTGATTGTGAAGTCAAAGTCCAAGAGCAAAAGTAACCATCATGTAATCCTTCCCATAGTGCAAGGCTTATTAACAAGATCTAACAAGGCCTAGTGATCCATGAAAAATACAAACTTATTGGCCAAAAGATAATGTTTATATTTCTTCATCGCATATACCATGGCCAACCATTGAGATGCCTGCTGTGCTGGTGAAGCAAACATGGTAGTCCAATTTGTGTTCTCCCCAACACTCAACAAATAGCAAAAAATTTATGCATCAATATGCACATGGAATATCATGTCCCAATTAGGGGGTCTTAAGATAGGTACACTTGCCAGTGCCTTCTTAAATTCATCATAGTGTGCTGACATTCCTCAGTCTATTCAAAGACTATGTATAGTCTATATAATGGCCTTGAAACCTTTGCATAGAAATTAACCTGACATGTCCCATAAACCTTTGCACTCCCTTGAAATTTGTAGGTGGAGGTACTTCTATAATCAACTTGAGTTTTCTTTCATCTGTGGAGATACCATTTTTAGACGCCAACGTATCCCAATATAACACCATGCTTTATCCAAAATTGGTATTTCAATGGATTCAAGGATATTCGATACAATCGACCCAGTTGAAATACTTTTCTCAAGCAAGGTAGGTGGTCTTTCCACTTGGAGTGAGAACACAAATCATCAACGAACACTTTCAACTACTTCTGTAGATAGTCTTTGAAAGCTATGCACATTAGCTGTCATTGTTGAAATGTTACAGGGGGCATTGGTTAGTCCAAACAGCATAACTCGATAGGCAAATGCGGATTTATGATAATCCTCCTCAAATGGAATGGGAGACTTGGTTATAGCGAGAGAAGTTGTCTAAGAAACTATAGGCTTCTTCCCCAACTACTCTTTCTAAAACATGATTGGTATATACGGCAATGGGTAATGATCCTTTTGGGGTGATTGCATTGACTTTTTTTTAATGTCTACACACACTCAAAACTTATAGTTTTTCTTTAGGACAATGACAATGGGTGATACCTATCCAGTGCAGTTGATTTCATAGATGAATCCCATAGCAATAAGTTTATCGATTTCTTCTTGCATAGTGGCAAAATATTTGGGGTTCATTTGATAAGATCTTTGCCTGGTTGGTTGTGATCCCTCTATGATAGGTATCGTGTGTTGTACCACCTTTGGTAGTACTCCCTTCATATTTGTGTACTTAAGGAAAAGAAATTAATGAATTCTTTCAAACGAGTCAATTAGTTCCTCTTTCTCATTTGGGGTCAAGCCCTTAGCAATTAATAATAGTTTGGGTTCCTCCCTAAGTTCAACTAAGTCTACCTCCTTGACCTTAGCAAGTTGATCATATGAGACTCCTTCTTGTCCTTCCTTAGAGTGTTGGGCTCTAAGGTAAAAAACCATTTGTTCACCTATAGTATTGTTGTAATTAGGGTGAGAGCAGCCTTTAGGGTGTGTAGAAGTGATGGCTATACATTATGGTTAAGCATCAAGATGAGCATAAGCAAAGAGAGTAAATGCTAATCAAAACATAGTTGAGAATAAGCACATAATTAGGGGCTAATTAAGGACGTTTCTCATTAAGAATTTTGAGCCTCTTAAATAGGCATTGATACATGAATTAAGCTGAGGACTCATGTGCTTAAATCAAGGATAGCACTCCTATGATGTAGCCTAGACCTTCTCTCCAAAAGTCTATAATTTCTCTACCTCTCCATAGATCAAGGATGGTGACTTTTACCCTTCTACCAACTAGTTACATGCATAAGTGACCTTTGAACCATAGCCCCATATAACTCCTAAGGTTTTAGATATGGATATGTGGTGATATTCCAATACCCCCCCTCCCCCCTCAATAGATATCCATGGCAATGATGATGTTATAATGTCTATGCTAGTTCTATTAGGTCGATCTAGTTATTGTTTACAATGATGGTGCCCATTTATGATGATAAATGCTAGTGCCCATGTAGAATCTAGTTGAGATTACCCATGTAGGATCTAGTTAAGATTACAATGCATTAATTTATTCTTAGGAATGAGAGGTGACCAATAGGAGGGGTTGGTTCTAGATGGTCTAGAATGCCCATGCATCGGCAACATAGTTGGCCTCACAAGAGACCTCTTCTTCTTTGTCTTCTTCCTCATTTGAATCTCCTCCTAAAGATAGGCCTTTTGAGCCTTGTTCTTCCTGTGAAAGCAATCTTTCTCCACATGATTTGTTTTTCCAAAAAAATCACATGATTTCTTTGGAAACTCCTTGGTGGGTCCTTTGAAAGAACCCTTCTTCTTGAACGAACCACCTTTGTTGAAGTAGGACGCCACTTTGAAGTAGTGTCCCTGCCTTTGCTTAAACTTCTTTTCTTCTTCAAGTAAAGAATCCTCCACATCCACCAGTGTTGGAGAAGGTAGGTTGGAGAGTGTGGTAACTATGTTACCATACTCCTCTTAGTAAGCTTTTAATAAGAAGCGTTGTAATAGCTTCATCTTCTTCAAATGTCTTCTTGATCCCTGCAAGCTGGGTTAAGATGCTCTTCATGTAGTTTAAGTGAGTGGGTAAAGAGTCTCCCACATTCATTTTGAGCTCAAATAATTTTATGAGAAGAGAAATTTTTGAGTTCTTAGCTTGTGCTCCAAACAAAATATCAAGTGTTTTCCAAGCGTCATTAGAAGTGCCATTCCCATCTATGTGATGAATAAGATTATCACTTAAACCCAATGCAATAATTGCAAGTTCCTTTTCATCCTTTTCTACCCATGTGGCCTCACCATCCCTCATACTCTGTTTCTTCTCCTTTCCATTAGTAACATTCCATAAACCCTTCCTCATGAGATTGAACTTGATTTTAGTTTGCCATGTGTGTAAGTTATGACTTCAAACTTATCAAGCTTAATTGAGGTAGCCATGAGGGAAGGTCTCACTTCTCTGGTTATTCAGAGTAACCAGTGTCTAATCCCTTTACAATGAGGTTTGATTAGTGCTAAGCAAGGATTAATCAATGAATGCAAAACACACTCCCAAAAGCATTAAAACAAAGAATAGATGATTTGGAGTGGGTATTTGGAGCACCAAATCAAAGGGCTTTTACAATGTGAGATGATAGAGGATTGTATCAAATCCTTAATGTCTAGATGGAGCCCTTATTCATCCAAAATCACAATGATTAGTGATGATTAATCACTAATTAGTAAATGCAATTTTCTAGTTAAACTACAAAAAATGGACCAATCTTGGAGGACTAAAATGAAGGCCTTGCACAAGTCTTCACTCAAAATGCCTGAGAATGATGCTATAGTAATATGTGTACTTGTGTTTCAAACCCACACTCGTGAGATTAAACAACATAATCAAGATTTAATTTTTGTGTTATCATATCTTGCTTCTAGGCTATGCACAGGTCAAGATAAGCTAGAAGACGCGATTTTCAGCAAAAATCAAAGCCATATTCATGTTGGGCATGGTTAAAAACACCTAGGGTATTCTCCTTGACTTCCAATTGCACGTATCAAAGCGGATTTTTTCCAATTTGCAAGAAAAAGTTTGAAACCACTAGGATCATGGGGAGACACACCGTCCAACCAAATACCAACTAGTTCATCACTTCAATCAAATTACCATAATCGAAAAATTAATAAATAATCATAAAAGCATAACATAGCATAAAAACACAAGAGAGAATCATTGGGTGCAATCTATCCCCCCTCAAGAAGTGTCGGCTTCCTTCTACTTCTTGAGTATTTATGCTTTATTAATAAAAAATAGCCCATAAGCCAAAAATAGATACGCTTATGCATGGGCTTGCCCTTTACAAAAATGGGGGTTACTTTTAACACAAGCTAGTTAAAGTGTTCCTATATCTAAACACTAAAGGATAATTACAAAAAAAGAACCCCAAGGGTTAATTCACGTGCAAATAAATAAATCCACGCCCAATATAACAAAAGTGGGCGGCTCAATAGGTCCACGCCTGAATACATCAAAATGGGTGGCCAAATATAAAATCTCGTAGTAAACACTATGGCAAAAATATCAAAATGAGAACCATCCTGGTAATAGCTCGCACCATATCGCCGCCATCACGTCAATCTCACCAACCTACAAGGTTGTCCATTCAAACACACTACGAGTTAGCAACACATGCCACAAGTCCATGACAGCACATAAGTAATAAATCCACACTTAGTTCTAGCTATCCCTAATTTTATGTGTCCTACACATGGAATATTTGGAATCACCCAAGTGCCATGCTTTGAACATAGTGTAATTAGGCATCCCCAATTAACCACAGAAGGATGGACGGACAAACCGTGACAAAATTGGTGCCAGCTGTGCATATGCGATTTTGCCTTCACCTCTATTGGCGGTTTGAGACATTGAGCTAGTCGACGGTTGAACCTGTATACTGGGAGGAGGGCCCAAGTTGTTTACGATTTGAGCAATGGCTGGAAATAGGAATTGAAATCAAATCGCCATGGCTGGAGGGCATGGAGGAGAAGACAAAAAAAGAATAACTAGTGATTAAGATCTAATTAGGGATTACTGAATGTTGAAGCTCTAATACCATGTTGTAATTAGGTTGAGAGCAGCCATTAGGGTATGCAGAAGTGATGGCTATACATTATGGTTAAGAATCAAGATGAGCATAAGCAAAGAGAGTAAATGCTAATCAAAACATAGTTGAGAATAAGCACATAATTAGGGGCTAATTAAGGACATTTCTCATTAAGCATTCTTAAATAGGCACTAATACATGAATTGAGCTGAGGACTCGTGTGCTTGAATCAAGGATAGCACTCCTATAATGTATCCCAGACCTTCTCTCCATGAAGCCTATAATTTCTCTACCTCTCTATAGATTAGGGATGGTGACTTTAACCCTTCTACCAACTGGTTACATGCATAAGTGACCTTTAAACCTTAGCTCCATTTAACCCCTAAGGTACTAGATATGGATATATGGTTACATTCCAATATGTATAGTTATGATTTATAGTTCTCAGGGACAAACCGTAAGTCCATTGTGTAGTATCATCTTCCTTGGCCTCATTTTGGGCCAATATCCTTTTGGCTTCTCGTTCTCCTTCCACCAAGGCTTTGTTTCTCTTGCGCCTTTCTAATATAAAAAGCCATGGTTTAACTTTTCTAGGACCTAGGATTCTTTTTATATCTTACCAATGGTAGTCCTGTTTTCTAACTCTTCGCCCAAGTTCTTAGAAAACTCCTCATGCATTTTTGTAGCTTTGATGTATCTCAGCCACAATGCACGTGCCCATTGACTTCGTAACATGTTATATCTAGCCCGATATCACTTTTACCTTAATCATCTTCTAATGCACTTTGCTCTTGGTGATCATCCGCTATCACAGAGCTTGTTGTGGTAACTGTGTTTCTCAAACATCAACAACAGTCTCTACTATCATCATGAAAATAGAAGTCGAAGAACTGTGCTTCATTGGGTCCAAATCCATGTTCTTGGTTCCCCGACTAGGGAATACATTATTGATAACACATGCATCCATTTTTCACTAAAATCTAGAGGTGAGCGATGCATACACTCGTGCATACATCATCTCCTCCTTCTCAAGCTTTTTTGGAACAATTTTTGGTTCGCACACTTGCATTGATGGTAGTGCGATCAATGATGACACACTCATTTCCAACAAAGAGGTTACCATCCATAGGGTGCGTCTTTAAGTTTGTAAATCCACCTTCAGAATTTGGGTGCCTTGTCATAAATAGATTTTATCTAGGGCCCAATCATGCACCACCTTGGCTTCCCTCATGAAAGCTCTGCAAAGTATGACATCATATGAATCTAGTTACGGCACAAGAAGTTGATCGGTACAAATTACCAAAACAAAAAGATTTTCAGTTTAGCCCACTCTGCAAGACTCCCATGGGTCTTGTTGATGTTCCATCAGCCATTTTTATGACAAGGTCTATTTGTTCCAAGGCTAATTTTTCCCATTTTTTCTAGCATGTCTTTGTGGTGATGATCACTCTTGCTCCACCATCCAGGATTGCAATTGCTTAATACCCGTTGTGGTATATAGAAATGTTTGCATTCGTGTCATCATTTTCATAGTAATTCCCTAATTGGTTGACTTGGATTTGTATAAATTTAGGAGTATTACCCTCTCCCCTTAATTTTTGTGAGGTCCCGCTCATGTCTTGGTTTAACCTATGGTTCTGAAATTCCTTCAACCCATTCTTTTACGTCCCTCCACAAGGTAGATTTTCTACGAAGGTCCAATAGGCCATTTCACCTCTGACAATGATAAGAATGTCTTCGGGCTAGCTACATCCCATGGTCCGTATAGATTTTCCTAACCAGATGTTCGATCCCTTCATTGGGTCTAGTAGTATACACCTCATCCATTATTTTTAACATTCTATTCATGAGGTCATCTCCCAAACCAACCATGGAGCTAAGTTCTTGCTCTTCTGAATCAACTCTAGAATGTCCAATTCACTTTTTTGCCTCATGTCCTCTTGGGGGTACACTGTCTTAAGAGTTTTACTACTTTTTAGCTTTTATTTAATTTTTCTCTGGGATTTTCTAATCAATCCCTTGGCTGATTCAAGCTTCTCGATCTCTCTTTCCATATTGGGATATTCTCCCATACCCACCATCGGGGTTGCTGGCCATTCAAGGCTATTTGTTTAGGTTTTTGCATAGGAACACTCTTTTGGCTAGAACCCATCAACCTTGTGTATAGTATCCTCAAAACCATCCTAGATCAGTGTTGAGAGATGTAATCGTGGTGTTGTGTGTATGTGGGAAAGCACCCTAGAGGTGCAAGATATCGTGGCAAGATAAGAATGCCACATGTAATATTGAATGGTGTGTGAGTGTTGACCAAAAGAGTGGAAAAGGGGCTGCCACTTGGATGATGACATGTAAAGTGGGATAAGGCTAGAAAGCCTATATCATTGTATGGTTCACTTGAGATATGCAATAGAACTTGTGTTGAGTGTGCAATCTCTCTCTCTCTCTAGTTATGGAGTTCTTAGTGTGGTTTAATCCACCTTAATTATGTTGCTTAATCTATGTCTATCACCATGATTAATCCCATATTAGGATTGTTTAACATGGTGTCAGAGCTTGGGTGGGCTCTTGGTCATGGGGTGAATATCTATATATAGATTTCTTGGTTATGAGTTATTTGTTTAAGCATAATTTTCATTTCATTATGAATTTTTTTTAGCACTCGTTGTCATTAGTATTGCATTTGGAGAGCTATTATGTTTTAGTGATTGGAGAGAGTCTTGAAGTTGCCATGGAAACTAAAAATGGAGATTTCAGCAAGTATGAAGGCTACGGAGTCTTCAGTGTCAACAAGGAAGCTGCAAAGAAGTTTGTGGAGGTAATTTATGAAGTTTTGCCTCAATGTTTTTGGCTATTAAGAATGGTAGAATGCTCTTGTGGAGGTGCATGCTTGTCAAGATGATGGCAAGTGAGATGGTAGACTCAATGGAGGTGTGTGCATCAAGAAGAGGATGCACTTGTGCATGTTGCTCAAGGAGATGAGCAAAGTTGTGAAAGTTGTGGGAACTTTCAAAAATGGTTTATGCACCTTGGTTCTTATGAGAAACCACTTTGAAGAAGCACCCTTAAGAAGATGGTTACATGTTAAGAAGAAGAGCATGCAAGATGGAAGCTCTATGATGAGCTCTGGTTGATGCAAGAAGTTGAGGCAAGTTGTGCCTAAGCAATAGGCAGACTTCATGTGGACAACTTATGTCTTGTTTGAAAATGTAGAAAGGAAGAATGGATGCCCATGCAGGAAAGAAAACATATGCAAAGAAAGTAGTGGATAGTAAATATGCTCCATCAGAGGTTTCTCCGATTGTGGTGAGAGATACTGAGTGGGAGGCCATGTGGCATTCGCCTCCTACAATGCTATTGGAGAGAAGGTGGAGAGATGGAGAGTGGGACGAGAGATGGAGGGTGACTCCCATCATAGCACCTGCGAGCATGAAAAGGTACTCAATCTTCTATCGTCTACCATATTGGATAGAGTTGAGAATAAATCATCTTTTGGATCTAATGCATATTTTTAGAATGTGGCATTAATGATTTGGGACCATCTAAGTGGTAAAAAAGACACCCATGAAATAAGGGATGACCTAAAGGATATCAGACGCATGGAAAGTGCATGGCCAAGGGTAGTCAATGAGAGAAGGTGGTTTTACCAAAGGCACCACAAGGCAAGAGGAAAAGAATGTCAAGAATCAAATTTCATCTTTTTGTACACCAACCGGTGTAATGCACTCATTAAAGGGTGCATTTACAATAACAAAAAGAAGGGCGAGCATCAATTGTATGGTCTCAAATCACATGATTGGCACAAGATGATGTAGGCATGTACATAACTATATCTATTTTTTGGGCACTCCTTGGTTAATGTTGTGTTGACTCTATATTGATATTTTATTGTTTTCAAAAATTGATTGCACTAGTTCATACTTCCAATATCAATTGGTGGGTGCAGAGAAGGGAAAGCTCGGAATGCCATCTATAAATTAGGTGGATTAGCGAGGTCAGTTCCAATCAAAACTATAGATTTGTACATTTGGTATAACATATAGCTTTGAAATTATCTATTATTCTTTAATTTATCATTTATACCTTTGTTGAATAGGTTGATAGTGTCAAAGGAGATTCATGCAGATTCCATTGAGAAGGATCGAGTTGAGTCAATTGAGGCGGTGTGTATGATTGAAGAAGGTTTCCAAGAAGCATACTCATAACTCATTGCACCTTCTAGTACATTTGGTGGATGAGGTAGCTATAGCCGGTGGATGTTCTTTCTTGAATGCTTCATGAAAACCTTGAAGGGATTTGTGAGGAAAAGTGCAAGGCTAGAAGGAAGCATGGCAGAGGGATGGTTGATGTAAGAATCCCTCGTATACATCTCTGAATATGAAACAAATTAATCCATCTATGCCTAGATTCATGCATAACGATGATGATGAATGAATGGTGTCACATGTGCCACATGGAAAAGGACGCATTCGAAAGTTGGATGAGTCCATGTGCAAAAAGGTCATTACATTTTGTCTTCTTAACACTTATGTGATGGAAAAGTGGAGTGAGAAATATGAAGATGCTAGAAAGATAAGGATAGATCTAGATGAGAGAAGAGCATTTAAGAGATCAACACCAAAGGCACATGGCATACCCACCCCCAATGTAAAGGCTCTTCCAAAGGATTGCAATATTGAATGGATTAAAGATGCTCTAGAGCAAGCATAAAGGATGGGAGAGGAGGTTACAAGAGAAGAATGGGAGTATGCAAGGGGATTTTTGATTGGGTTGCGGTATAAAGTGCACAATGCAATGTGGTTAGAAGGTCAACATTTTTGCAATCAACGTGTGGACTCCTAGAGAATCACATATGATTTTGGTGTAATGGCAAGTTTTGACCAAGAAAGTCGAGCTAGTAGAAGAGATAATAATATCATAGTGGAGAAACTTGAATAATGTGGAACAATTTAAGACATCTTGGAGATTGGATTTAGAGCTTTTAAAGTGTTCATCTTTGATGTTAAGTGGTTCAAAGTGGTATATAGATGTACTCAAGCAACCATCAAGAAGCATCCAAGTGGATTTTTTGCAATTTACTCAACTAAATTATGGCAAGATTCAAGAGGTACATACGTTCTACCACAACATTGTGAACATGTTTACACTTGATTTTCAATTTTGATGAATCTATAGATAGAAGGAAGGAATTGTATATATTTTCATGTAAATATTTTGTGGTTCTTTCTTTCAGGTTGTGTTTCATTCGGACTAAAGAGATCCAAATTGGTGGTATGTAATACAAGTCGCTCCTCTATCTAAACGTATATTTCAAGATCAAGATGTTGAAGAAGAAATGCATGGTGGACAATCAATGGAGGATGCAACTAACAATCAATATGATGATCATGAGGACCATGATGATAATACCTCTACATCTTCTTCAAGTAGTGGAATAGGACTTTGTATTGATATAGGAGCCATCAAAATCATGGATTTAGAGATAGATCAATTGGCATGCATGGATTTATTGCAAGATGAATTTGATGATGGTACAAATTAAATATATATCATCATAACGTATGTATACATTGATCGGTTTGTATAACTATTTGATGATTTTGTTGTTTTAGTTCAATAATATTTGGATGTTTGTCAAGCTTTTTGGGTTATAATTTATTTTAAGTTTTCATTTTCACTCAGCTTCAACACTATTTGTTGTTCCAGTGTTGCTGAGGGGTCATAAACAGAACAAAACCAAATGTATGTATAAATTAGACTCGAAGTATTGAGATTATTTTAAGTCTTCTTCTTCTTCTTTGTGCGTCATTTCTACTACTGTTATTAAGTACTTGAGTGTCTCCATGTGTCGATGTTGTATTAATTGGAATCCCCAATTTAGGATTAATTTTCCATTTGCAAAGCAAGTGTTCTTTGTTACCATTTTAAAAATAGCGAGCTGAAAAGGGAATTAGCACAATCAGTAAGGACGTTTTTTTTTAAAACAAACCCCCACGGGCACAAAATTCTTTTTTGGCAGATGAATCATTAAAGCTTCCATACATAACTACCTCAAATCATCAAAATCTTCATTTTGACAAGGTTTACGTGCATCCAATCAAATATCCATGAGAACTGAATCATCAAAGCTACATAATACATAGTCCCCGAGCACTAGATTTCATGAGCATAGATAGAAACATGTCAAGTATGCACACAATTGGATGGCATATTGTTTTACACAGCTTTGTATCTAAAACAAGTATGCTAAAAATTGAATGGCATACTATTGTACATAGCTTCATGTACCTTAGGGGATAGGACAAACATATTTTTATTAACTGGGTGTGGGTCCATTGGAAATTTGATTACTCATACAAGATGTGTCACTATCAAGGCCTCCGACTTGTAATCCCACAACTCATAGGTTTGCTCATCTTTAGGTGCATAGAAGAACCCTTTCACAGTAAAACAACATCGTGCAATGACATTCCCCCATCCTTCCTTTTTGTAGGTCTCTTGCAGAGCTCTTTCTTCTTTGGGCATTTCAAGATGTAGAAGTCCGCATTCTCTGGATTTTCTTTTTTAGTTGACACCACGAAATTGTATCCTACAAGGACATCACTAAGGGTATCATGGTACCCTTCATAGGTGTCCTCGTCAATGCTTGTGATGTTAACATCAATGTCAACATTGTCTTCTTCAGTGTCATCTACCAATGGTTCAAGGGCAATGTAGTCCCAGCTATGAATATGAGACTGATTTGCTACATCTACACCATAAGTGTTCCATACAATTACTACAATAACATGATAACCCCGACGCACCCTCAATGTTGTTGGATCATAGTGAGAGTATGCAGAGATTGAATGTAGGGATCTTGTGTTTGTTACATCCTTGACATTCCATGCCTCATCTCTATCTATATCACCTAACTTTATCTCCCAAAAGACTCTACTAACGTACCGAGCTTGTGATTCATATGTGGACTCAACTCCAGTGGTGTGGTGAGTGTTTCTTACAAAAACTTTATGACATTAGCTACACATTAGAGCTTAGCACCATTAGTCTTGAGTTGTTCATGAGCTAGTGCTCTCTTCACCACAGTCCCTGCACCGTCGTGACTAGAGCCAAAGAAATTCCAAGTCATTTGCAACCCTGTGATGGCATATACCTGCAAACAAAGTAGAAAGGCCTTTTTGCTTTGAATTGAGACGAGGCACCATCAGACCAAACCCAATGAGGTTTTAGGGGAATACCATAGGATAATAGCCAATTATAATGTAACATGAAACAATTTTTCACAAAATGGGTATCATGCTTCTTTTCATTAGAGATATAAAAGTGTATCGTTTTGTGGATGTCACCTGTAATGCGAAAGTATGTAATATGCACAAATATGGACACTTGGCTTGAATACCAGTGCATTGACTATATCTCATTTTTCTCCTTAAAAGAGTAATTCTCGGCAAAGTCTACAATAGATATTACCACATCTTCGAGAGAATTGGACAAGCATTCTTTGTACTGCTCAGCTTGCCACCTGTACACAAAATTATGTTTGATAAACTTTCCGAGCTGGTCATTGAACATTTGATTCAGTGCTTTGTATGACATTTCCTTGTGTATTAACTCTTTCCTCTTCTTTGTCTTGCCAATCATCAGTGGTTCCAGAGTCTATGTCCAGAAAGATCTTCACGGTGATAAGTAACCAATAAATGCAGATTTAGCTAGACAACCTACTATGTTTCAAGGACCACAAACAGTGTAACTCCCCATCAGACACTTCAAAGTATGGAAAATAGTACCTTTAGCTTTGGGAGATAGGATGAACTCCCATGCACTTGTGATGCTCTTGTAGGACTTCTCTGCAGCCTTGCACCCACCTAGCTGAGAACCCACATTACAAAAGACACAATCACATTGACATGCAACCCAAAAGTAGATCCTCTAATTTGGTTTAAGGCATCTTTTAAGAATGACCTCTTAACATGTGTTATGCAGTAACAAGTGTATCGATCCTTAAGCTTGCGCACAAAGTATGGCTTTAATTTCTTCGAAAGCTCATTGATGAGCTAGTGCCTATGGATGCATCTCCTTAAACAACAAATATAGTTCAACCTACAATACAAAACCATCATAGCAAGTTAAACATTTGGTTTGAAATTGATTTGTAGTTATAGGTTCCTAGGTGTATGCAACTGGTTCACCAACTGCTATCTTATTGTTTCAAAACTTAGTGTTGTCTAAAGCAAAGCTAATCTTTACCTTATATTTAATGCATGTTGCATAGAGCTTATGTTCCAAATGGCGTTGTATACAACTATCATTCCATAACCGGTATCATATTGGTTTGGGAGCGGTATGATACGGTGAAAAGCTTGTTTAGCTTGTTTTTGCTATAGCCTGTGTATTAAGGTTGTTTTTGATCAAGTATCTTACTAGTTTAACACCAATCTCTTACTGGTTTTACACTGATTTTCTTGGTTTTGTTTATTGCCACCCCAAGTTGAGAACTGTTTAGAACCATGCACTGCCTTGTGAGGGAGGATGGTTTCGTTTAATTTGCTAGATTTTCCAGTCTTCCAGTCCTTAACTTTCCCAAGTAGTCCAAGAGCTATAGGTTGACTGACTAAAAATCTGACAATCAGACATAATACACAAACACGTGATAAAAGAAGGAAACAACGCACATACAAGGATGATAGAATCATAGAAGAGTAGAGAATTTGGCATTTGTTTGTATACCGGTTGAAAACATCTAATCTAGTATCTGAATCTATACTGAAGGAACATGTAATGTATAAAAGCACACCAAATCAGCACAGGTTGTTGCTGTTACTTGAGATTGATCGACAAGGTGTGTCAAATGCTTAACATAAGATTTTCTACCAAGGTGCTTACGACATACATCCTTTTTGTTGGGTGAAACACAAGTATGGCTAAACCAAAAATTGAAAACAAGCTCTTTCACCTCATCACTGATTATGCCTACTGCATGGGCTTGCCGATGGCATGAAGACAATGGCAAAATACCATTAGCAGAGGTTTGCAGCTCTCTAGCTGCATAGAAATTACGTCTATGTATGTTCAACTGCCTTGAAGCATCTGCAATGTTAAGAGAGGATGTATTTATACCGGCACCATTCATAAGAATCATTGGAATAGACCTTTTAAGAAACAGTTCCTCAGAGTTTCTAGGCACTTTCACTGCTTGAAGTGTATTTTGTATGCCCTCTATTATACTTGTCTGGTTCCATATAGTGAAAAACTGCTAGAAATTTCCTTCATGGAGCGATGTTGGAGAACCTAAGATAATATATCAAACCTGGTCTTCTCATCCAGACCCTTGGTCTGCTAATTAAAGTATTGAACAACGTCGTTGCATATTTTTTGATGCTTTTGCTTGTTTGCACCATGACTTGAACTAGTTCAAGGAAAAGTCAAGTGACAAGGTTGAGAGGTTGTGGGAGCAGTGTGTGACTTACTACATCCAACTAGAATACCATGAAAAGATAGTTGGATCAAGTCAAATATGATTGAAAGAGAAGCTTGCTCATAGGGATCATAAAGGTGCATTGCCTCCATCGGCACAAGAATACATTGAGTGGATTATGAACCAAAAGGAGGAAACTAGTTTGCATTTTGACAAGTATCCTTGGAATGTATACCAAGGTTAGACTAGGCATGGAAGGTATGGAGTTCATGTCCAACACATTCAAAAGGAGGGGACTAGTTTGCATTTTGATAAGTATCCTTAGAGGTTGGAACAGACATGGAAGGGATGGAGTTCATGTGCAATACATTGAAGGAACCAATTACCATTGGCACAGTGGTGATTGATTCAGTGACCATATCTAAAAATTCACGTCCATCTATAAGACTTGACCATTGCATTACCCACCCTTAACATAGATTTGGGCAAATAATCAAATCTAGCCAATAACACCCATGCACAAGATGTCTACTATCATCTGGTGAGATTTGGATAATTGACCAAATCTAACATTCAAATCTATCCAAATATATGGATAGCTAACTATATGACCAAATTTAATTTTATGTACTGAAAGATATATCGAGTATTTAAGAGTAATGAAAGCACGTGTTAATGATTTTTTAAATTAATTTTTGGTCAATTAAATGAATGTCTTTTGTCTTTTTTTCCTTATAAAATCTATACACAAGACACCATCTAGTGAGATTTGGATAACTAACCAAATCCAACATTCAAAACCATTCACAATATGTGGACAACTAATCATATTACCAAATTCAATTTATGTAGTGAAAATATATCCAATATTTGAGAGCAATTATATGTGTGTCATTTTTTTATTGAGTTTTGGTCGATTATCGCAGATGTGTTAATGAAGATAATGACAACATAGGATTGGATTCAAGGAATGTGACAGGCCAAATGTCTATAATACTAGATTTTAATGGATTATTATTAAAATGTTGCTTTTACAAAGCATACAAGCTTACGTCGTGGAGACACAATAGATTGTTCTTCACCAAGATGTATAGAGTTTTTAGCCAATATTTTCATAAAGTTTTATGTTGGGATCTCGTCCATGGCTTTTTATAGAAATGTCATGCATATGGTGGAAACTTTATAATTGCATGTAGGGAGACAATTACCATTTTTTATTGTGTGGGAGACAAGAATAGAGTTATGATCATGAGAAGATATTTAGGGGAAAAAATATGGGTGTAAAGGCCTTGTTCAAACCACTTAATACAATGTTATGTAACAATGATAGTTCTCATTGATGATAGTCCATACAAAGGATGTGCAAGTCCACCACAGAATTGCATTTTTCCACTCAAATTTAACATTAATGTGTATGACAGCACATTAGAAGACTTATATGGATACTTATGTTGTTTGGATATGGCTAGTGACATTTGTACAATGATTTCTTTTAATAGATACAGGCAGTTGCCAATCCAACAAGGACATACCTTGTATAAATACTTTTGATACGCGATTATAGAGTGGGAGGAGATGTACAAGGATGAATCTAAGGGACATATAGCCTCAACATATGTGATACAAATGATGTAATTAGTTCACGCCAAGGTGTTATTAAATATGCAATATATGATTTTGAAGTTACATTTTTAAGAACTATACACTCCCCTCCATTGACTCTAAGTACTGCATAATTCAAGATATTGAAAAAATACCATTAATGTCAAAACTAAATGAAATGGTTACAATGCACTATGCCAGCTAGGTTATAAGAAAATGTTTATCATAGGAGTTATAGCTAAGGGTTTCGTATATCATAACTCCAAGCATACCACAAGAAGCTACAGCTATTAAGAGTTTCATATCGCAACTCCAAGAATACCATAAGTGCAAACATTAATTGGGTTCTTTCATATTCTTTAGCCTAGTGCAAACACTAATGATCGGGATTTTGTTGTTTTCAACATTAAGGATATTTGATATTTCTCCACTTTATGTTTACGATAGAAATAGAGACTATTTACAACCGTCTCATTGGCGAGTTTAAAATGGTGAAGTATTTTGCATTGATGAGGTTGCCTTGTGGTTAAGAGCTCGACAATTATGGGTGCTGGTTTTTAAGGGTTATTAATCCAATTAAGTGTTCCTCTTGGTCAAGCTTTATTGCACTAACGTGGATCTAAATTTCTTCATGAGATGATGACTGGAAGTTGTTATGTTCCATGCACCCCAAATCAAGGAGGTATTCCATTCTTGAGGACTCAACAAGCAGTTTACTTCGAAGAGGATCGAGTATATACTGTGGGCGATATTCAAGTGATGGAAATGTGATGGGTTACAAGTTTGAGTGAGAAAGGGAATGTGAGACATGTGTTTTATCCATCTTTGTCACGTTGGCATAAACAAACTCACACATCAATCAATAACCTTAAATATGGATATGTTTATGTTGAATCTATATGTAATCTCAAGGCGGGAGATGAGCTCTTTGTCGACTATGAGTTTTGATTGTAATGTGTTATCAATATGAAGTTTCAATATGATAATTGATACCATATTATAGTAGTTATGTAAATGAAGATAAGGATGTCATCAAGTTAACACACTCAATGATGAGTAATGTATGTAATGTTGAGTTCATGGAGGTAAATGCATTTGTGAACTCTGATTTTAGAGTAGAACATGTTATCCTTGTAAAGGTTTTGTCGTTAGTTAATGACTTTGAATTGATCAAAAGTTGTTTTCTATATTTTTATATATATGGTTGAGGAAGAACATGATAAGTGTGATCATAAAGTTTGTGGTTATACAATGTGCGCTTGAATAAATCTTTCCCATAAGATTATCCTTAAATATAGTATACTTTGAGTATTGTAAGCCTCAATATCACAAATATGCAGTTTGGAGAAAAGAAGTTAATACATTTTATTGATCTATTATTGGCTAATTTGTCTTAAACATATTAAAATGAAAATTAGGATTTTTTTCAAATTCCCTAATATAGGCTGATAGGGTCTAAGACCACTTGGACTTGATTTCCTAGGCAACAGACTCAAGTGTAACTTCCCAAAACAAATGTGTAATCGAAGAACAAGGAAGTCCTTAATGGTGGTACAAATGTGTAATCGAAGAACAAGGAAGTCCTTAATGGTGGTACAAATGTAAGGGCCCATGCGAGGATAAAGCACAAGGTGTCACCGATGTGGCTGAGAGAGCTTACACTAAACCGGTGTTAACACCACAACAAAAAGAGATGGCCATGTGAGAAGGCTTATGTTATGGTTGTCTTGGGCACCACCAATATAAGGTTTATCCTAGGAAAAAGCCTAAAGTTACTACCCAGATGGTAGTAAATCCATTAGATGCAGGGGATGAAGATGATGAATCCAAGGATTTACTTACTGATACGGAGTCTTTAAATACTCAAATTCTTGCTATGTCGGTAAGCAAGAAGGTTCCTAGGGTATCCCATGCAATTTCATCTCATGAGGCTCAAAGAGGGTACTAGTTTCCTGACACAGACTTAATTGTCATAAAAAGCATGGTGGAAGGAAAACAACTAAGGGTCTTGTTTGTCTATTCATAATATCATAAATTCTTGACATGTCAAGAAGCTGAAGCTCCCCAACTAGCTTATCAGATTATCAATATACAGTGGAGCTAGCGAATGGCAAGGACAGAGAGGTTTGGGACATGTGAATGGTTGATCTCAACCAACACATCCAAGGCTATGCTAACAAGTTAGAATTTGAGATTACTCGACTAGCACGCTTTGATATCGTGCTAGGTAAACAATGGCATGCAAGGAAGAAGCCAATAATCGGCTTCAATACGCATGTCTATCAGCTTGAGCACCAAGGGAAGCATTTGCTCATCCGAGGTGAACCAAATCTTCTCAATCGATTGTTGGTCAATGCAACAAAGCTGCTCAAACTAGAATGTAAGTCCATTTATTTTTTTATTTACTTAATTTATAAAAAGTAGAACTTGAGGTGGACAAGATAGACATTAGGGAGTCCAATTTTGTTTTCCCAACGATTTAGGTAAACAAGTTCATTCAGACTTTCATAATGTTTTTAATTCTAAACTTCCTCTTAGTTTACCTCCACGCACGAATGTGTCGTACCCAAACATGCTCTGATGCGCGGACGAAACTTTGCAAGAATGTGCAAGGGATCCACCCCCATATGTGAAAAGATGAAGTTCTAGAAAGTATATCCATGGACTTTATAGTTGGTCTTCCTAGGACCCAATCAGGAAAGGATACCATATTAGTGGTAGTTGACCACTTGTCTAAAACGGCACATTATTTCCACAGCCGAGACTGTGCATGCACCTTAGGTTGCTAAGTTATTTCTACAACATATTTCTGCATGGACTATCAGAGTCCATTATATCTAATAGGGATTCAAAGTTTACGAGGCCATTTTGGCAGCATGTCTTTAACAAGCTCCGAGTTACTCTTTGTATGAGTAGCAGGGATCATCCATAGACCTATGGTCAAATCAAGAGGGTTAATTAAATATTGGAAGATATTTGATTAACCCTCTCGGGAGTGTTCTTACCACTCCTTGAATTTTCATACACCAATCGACCCCATAAAGTCATAGGTTTCTCTCCTTTTAAGATGAATCATGGGTTTACACCAAAATTAGTCCAGATATGATTGGTATTCCCACCAAATGCTCAAGTGCGGTTGAATCTTTAAAGAGAATGCAATGCATGCTGCAAACTGGCTCAAGAAAAAATCTAGAGAGCCAAACATTATGTAGATAAGAAGAGATCTTTTGGATCTTTTAAAGAGAAGGGAGATCTAGATCATAGGAAGAAAAGGCTTAAAAATCATACTCCAAGAGTATTTGGTTGCATAGAAGGGCATGCCATTGATAGACGCTTCCTGGAGCTAGCTAGTTCCTTCTGTCAGCATTTCCCTACCTTTATCATAATCGAGGATGATGATTTCTAGAAAGGGAAAGAGAATGTGATACTCAAAGTAAACCTTCACATAATCGCAAGGGTAATTGTACTACCAAGGTGAAAGGCAATAAACTAGATATGGCAAATTAGCGAGCGTTGCATCCGAGGTGAAGAGCATGACTACCCTGCGCGCGAGGTCAAAAGATAGAGGACAATCCAGGGTTAGAGCAAGTCGCTAGGAACACACGTTCGTGCTCAGGGGATTCCATGGAGAACGAGTCTGAGGTGTTTGACACGTGTGCACGAGCTAGACCGCTTATCCCGATTAGCAGGGGAGCCACGGGTGCAAAAATTGGAAGCCCTAAAGGGAATAAAGGAGGGGAGTAAACTAGCCAATGAACCTTTCATTTTTTTTTTGGTCTTCTTTTCACTAGATTTTGGGAGTCGCACCACCTTCACTAGATTTTGGGAGTCGCACCACCTTCCAAAAGAGTTGATATAAGTGGTCCCCAAGAAGTTGCCAATATAATCTATGGCATCCAGTGCACATTCATTTTAAAAATTTTATGTCCACGTAGAGCATATTGTGTAGTTTCTCATTTTGCAAACCTTTCAGAAAAAGTGAGATTATGCACTTTTAGCTTAGTCTTTCTTTAGCTTCATATTTTAATCTATGGCATCCAATGCACATTTATTTTGAAAGTTTTATGCCTTAGCTTCACATTTTTTGTAGAGATACGTGGCCCTGTTGATTATCCTACTCTTTTTTTTCTTAAGCGTGTTAAGATGGTTTTTTATAGTACTTCATTTGGCTCCATTTTTGGTATAAGCAATCAAAATGAACTATTTTAAGCTACTTTTGGTTCCAAAGTTTTGAACCATTTGGTAGCCTAAAATTTCCAACAATTGCCATGCTAGGTCTATGTACTCCTTTTTAACGCAACTCTATATTTGGCTAGTCATACACACGACAAAAGTCCATGTCACAAGTTCCATGATTTCCTTAGCTTATGTCTACAAACCATCTACAAATCCCTTACATTTATTTTCACCAGTAAAATGTAAGGAAAATCCATCTATAGGCCTCTTAGGGAGAACACGAATTCAAGCTCTTCATAAACTAGTAAAATGCTCCCCAAGCTATGAGGTTCTTCAACAACTCTGTGAATTAACAATGAGATGCACACTTCCAATTTTGATACCTCGATTATATACAAGCAAAACTTGAGTTCTTGATGAGTTGTCCAAATTCAATAAACGTTGCACTAAACCAAGCAAGTAATTTGGCATCTCATGCACTAAACCTCCTCCATCAACCAACAACCAAAATGAAAGATTGGCCAAGTTAGCACCAATCTTGCATTGAGTCATTAAGAGTGTTCCCCCCCCCCCGCCCCCCCCCCCCCCCCCCCCAAAAAAGGGTCCACAATACATTGCGATTCTTTTTAAAAAAAATCAAATTGCAATAAAACTTAAGGCCAAGAGATCAATCAATGTGTTTTGTTAGCATGTGGTAAGAGTTTCAGCAACAACAAAAACACACACACATTCTTCACAAATTTTGTGATTTTCAATATGTTGCAATATTATTGGTTTTGAGAAGTAGAAGAAAAGTTGAAAGTTTTTTTTTTTTTTTGCAAAAAAGGCAAGAGATTAATTGACTTGTTTTGTTAACCTGAAGCTACATATGGAAAAATTCAACAAAAAAAAACACACACACACACACACACGTTCTTATAGCATATATGTGATTTTCAGAAATATTAGAAGTGGCTTTAAAATGTTGCAATATTATTGGTTTGAAGAAGTAAAAGAAAAGTAGTCTTTCAATTGATTGAAGGTACATACCAACCAATGAATATATAGAACAACTCTTACATTGTAACTATAGCACGCTTATAACATTTTTCTTTAAATTTAAAAAAAAGGAGCTTCCAACCCACAACTTAAAACATTAGAACTTCTTTGCAAGTGCCATTTTTGCAAACCAAATGGATATTCTACCAAAGGTTCCAAAGAATCTAGCAACTCGTTGCACATATAAAACATATTGAGACAAGGAAAAACCAAGGTGGACAGTCACTAAATACTGAAGGTGCTCTATGTAGACTCTCTAACTACACACCAAATTATGAAACCAAATATATCTCAGAATCACATAAAAAGTAGCTAGCATACAAGTGAGAAAAGTATTCATACTCCATGTTTTACATTCCACAAGTGATTATTAACCAAATAATGCCAAACAGAAAATTTCGGCATATTGGAAAACTCTAGAGTACATATCAAGCTTTATATACATCCAAATATTGATGTACTGGAATAGTGTTGAGAAGCCGCCTCAACCTCAGACACGTTGCGCGCATGTGGGCTAGAGCTTCAACGGATATCTGCGAATTTCCGTATGCAAAAGTGTTAAAAAAACAACAATGCCACATGTATTCAATTGTTAGTGCAACAACTCTGTCTTGTTAGTTTAGGTGATCTACATCTATATCTTATGGTGTGAGGTCACATTAACCGTAGTGGATTATTAGGTAAAGGTCTTAGTTCTAGCATTAGGCTAGAATGGTGACACATCAAAGGCTACGAGCTGGGTGGCATCAATCTCCACTTATCAAGGCACCTCCCAATTGTGCAGGAGAGGTGGACTAGACTTAGGAAAGGTGGAGAGGAAAGTGGATCTAGGTGCCTAGCTCATGGAGGCCTATAAATTCAATCAGCTCTCACTCACTGGTGAGTGTGTAGAGAGAGTACTATGTGGTGTAACCTCTTTTGGTTAGTATAACTGTGTGTGATCCTTAATGGAAACCATGCTTTTGTCTTTATGAGTTAATCATTTTGATAGGTCTCATTCATTATGGTTAATCTCATTATGCTTAGTGGTGGATCTAGGTGCCTAGCTCATGGAGGCCTATAAATTCAGTCAGCTCTCACTCACTAGTGAGTGTGTAGAGAGTACTACGTGGTCTAACCTCTTTTGGTTAATATAAATATGCATGATCCTTGATGGAAAATATGCTCTCTTCTCTTTACAACTAAATCATTATGTTAGGTCTCATTCGTCATGGTTAATCTCATTATGCTTAGTGCTAATTAACACTTTTGTGTGTGCTACTCTATGTGAGTGTTAATCCAAGTCTAGTGCTTAATCTATTCGCCCACCTTCAAGCGATTCTCTCATTTCCAATGATTGGTTTCACACTGCTAGTTAGCAGTCCTCAACATTGCTCAGCACAGTGCTCGTTAGCAGTCCTCAACATTGCTTAGTGTGAGCTTAATTCTAATAATTCGTATCAAAGCTATAGGTTTGCATAAGGGTTTCTCCATCTTCGTGATTAGGATCCTTGATTAAGAGACGGAAATTATTCATTCACTCTATGTGACTTGTGGAGTCGAGAAAATCATGTGTGTTAGTGGTTTCAAAAATTGGTTCTCTATGAAAGATAGAGAGAGAGCTGCTACAATTTCTGTGAGAAAGAGAGGAAGAGATCTCTTTGCAAGAGTGAAAGGGAGCAAAAATATGTGCAAACTGATATTGTGTTGCTCCTTGATGGCATCTCTGTAAAGGTACCATTCTGTGGCCAGCTACATGGAGCAGCAGGCTCCTGTGAGAAGTGGCAATGCCTTGATGTAAACCAGTTTTGGTCCACAAGCATCAATGTCTACAAGAGCGTAGTGGAACCATATAGGACAGAGAGGGGTGAGGACATTATCCAGCAGTTGGAGGGCAACTTGGCAACTTGCCGACAAGAGATTGAAGCAAGAAAGCCAGCACCTACAGTGGTAAGTCCATCATAGATGAAGCTCAACAGGACCAAGTGTCCGAGGATGCCTGAAAGCTTTCAAGAGAGGAAGTGGTATCGGTGACACAGTTCCCTAGTAAGGAGCAGATTCAGGAGCACGAGCCCACGGAGCAAACACTACCATGCTTGGAGGTAAAATGGAGGGCAACCCATCCCAAAGACCATTCCAATTTCTGAGGTTATCAAGTGAGTTTCAGACTTTTCTCTCCAAATCCATTGAGGAGGAGGCTGAGATGAGTAATTTCATCTAGAGGCAGAGGTGCTAGTTCCAATCCCCACAGTTCCCGCGAGGAGGTAGTAGCGGAGACATCATTGAAGACAACAGGTTCAATAGCCGTGCTATTGGAGTTCGGACCGGTGTGTGGAGCAGAAAGCGAGTTCCCCAAAGGATCCGTACCTAGTCGGAGCGGTGGAGCATCATTTGTACATGTGCTCCAAGTTAAGCATGAGGGGATGTCATGTGCACGTTCTCTGGAGAGTGATGTGGACATGCTTCTACCCATTGGCCACCTCAAAGGTCGAGTGCATGGCCGGATTTATGTGTTTGTAAGGGCTATTGTGCCAGATCATTTTAATCTTGTCTAGGCGCCCAATAAGCAACCCAGTGTGGACAAAGTTATTGGATTATTGTGTGAACACACTTAGTTGGACATTATTATTAGTTGGTAGAGTTGGTAGCCATCTCACCAACATTAGACACTATAAATAGAAGTCTAGGCCGTAGTCGTATTCATTCATTGATCAGTCACTGTTGTCACCATTTGGTCCCTTCACTAGTCTTGCCAGTGTTTCACACACTGAGCGGAGCCAAGGTGTGAACGGGGATTTCCACAGATGTAGGGAAGATCTCTCAAGGAACACAAGGTGAAAGACGACTGTGTTAGGCAGGGTTTGGCACAGAATATGTTTGGAGGACTTATACAACTTTTTCAGGTTCAAAGATGGACCTCGGAACATTAATTCTATGGATTTTATTCATTTATATGGATTTATAAGGTTTATAAGCATATGTGTGGTCGGCCAAATTTATAAGTGAGTACACACCAGAACTGTACTATTTTAATGATAACCGGCCAAAACCCAGACTTTGGGCGTCTGGATGCATGGAAACGCAACACATGAGCAGGACAGGGCCAGAAAAGCTACACGAGTTGCTAAACAAGGCTAGAACTGATATTTTTGAGGAGACAGGCTTATTTCTGGTGGGAACTGGCTTGATCCACACACTACTCCTCTATGGAAAATCTAGCGCATCTCTTCTGGGGCTGTTTTTTCAGCAGACCGACTTGCTACAGATGCTCCTCAGGTCTGGTCACAAGGTTCTGTGCATGAACAAGGCAGAGGAACTTCCTTCTCTGGTGCCTGCTCCCTCTGGGGCTGATTTGGGCCTCTTTGTGTGCTGTTTTCTCTGTCGACAGCGTACAAACAGGCTGTACAGCAGTACCTATCGTGGATGCATGGTCTAGCAACCTCGGGGTGCGTGCTACAGGCATAGGCAACCTTTTGAGAGTCGTCTGTAGGGCTGAAAACAGAGATTCAGGGCTGAACAGCATGGATCTTCCCAATGAAAGTGTGTTCTTTTGGGTGCAGAGGTTTCTCAAGTGTCCCATGCATAGACGGTATACCGTGGGTGGATTTTTTTGGAGGGGTTTCATCGCGAGAGGCGCGTTGTTTTTCGGACCTTCTTGAAGACCAAGGCGTTCTTCTTCGATAGACCTCCATTTGCAAGGGTAACGCTTGCGAGCACGGTGATTGTTGTGTTTTTTTTTCTCTCTTCATCACCCCCTTCTGGCCACGCTCTTGGGGCTGTTTTGGCACGGAGTTCGGGGCTGTTTTGGCACCGTACCGGGCTGTTTTATGGACTGTTTATGAACTGATTCATGGACTGTTTAGAACATGGAGTTTGGCAGAAAAGCTCCCTGTGAATCTCCTTGCAGAGTTGTGGGTATCCGGTGTTGAAGGCACCCGCACCTTGGAGATCTTTGTAAAAGCTTCTTTGGTAATAAAGGAGTTACCTACAGGGGCCAGCCATTCCGGCTCGGTGTGGTGTCATTATTTTATTTGTGTTTCTTCAGCTGTGTTTTCAAAGCTCTATCTGGTATTTGAAGTGTCTGTCGATTGTTCCAGGTCCTTGATTAGTGACAACTGTTATTAAGAACTTAGTAGTAGTGCTACCAGTGAGTATCTATTTTCAACATTCTATATACTTCATGTTAGTAATACATAGTAGATTAGGTCATCTCTATCCATTGTGAGGATTAGTGTTAGGCACGTAACATACTCTCCCTACTAAAGACCTTTCCTCTCTAGGAAACAAAGTCAGGGAATCTTTGCTCTAAACTAGCAACTGTCTCCCATATCTAGTCCTCCACTGCCCCGTCTCTCCACTTTATCTTATACTCAGGGATCAACTTATTCCTAAGCTTCTTCTCCCTCAAATCCAATATAAGCTCTAGCTCATGTGAAACAAAGGACAAGTCCTCAACCTCTACGAGCTCTTGAGAAATAACGTTATTCTCAGCTCTCCAAGTTTCTCCTTGAGACTACTCACATGGAAAACTAGAGGCGGCAATTCTAACTTACAAGCCACCTCACCAATCCCTTTCAAGATCCACTAGGGTCCACAGTACCTAGGAGACAACTTCCCAACCCTCCCCGGGTATCCATTGATATACAAGCATTCCCTCGGAAAACTCCATCAACAAGAACGCTTTCTATCAGCATAAAACCCTGCTTTATTGTAAGCACTTTTGATAGATTTACGTGCAGTGCATAGTGGTTGAGTACTTTAGGTATAGTGCGGTACAGGACGGTATGTGTACGAGTACTTTAAGTACGTTCGCTTTTTTTTTTGTGTATATAAAAAAAAACACATTATAAATCATTCATAATTTGGCAACATTGGTACACAAAGATGCACAAAAAACAATTGAAATGCAAACATGTATGCTATATAAATGTCAAATGAGCTGTCAAATGAGCTGCACTGCATACAACATGAAGGACTGTCCTCCTGAAGCTGAAATCCTAGTACATACTACATACTACAACGTACAAACGCCAATAGCCATACGGCCGGCCCTCACTCATCATCATCCAAGCCTGAAGATGAGGATGATGAGTAGTCTCCATCTGTGAGGAGATTCCCATCAAAATCATATAGTGGCTCCCGCTCCCCCACATCACGAGGTAGCTCCTCAACAATGGTAGAGGTCCCAGGTATCTCCTCTGGAAGAGTCTGCATCTAGTGCTCTGGACCACCTCTACTGATCGCTCTGGCAGCTCTCCCTCTCGCATGTGCAACATGAGTATACACCCTAGTGCCTCTAGAGGTGAAAGGACGACTCTGCTAAGCTGAAGAAGTAAGGGAGCTCGTAGTGAAAGCTCGAGACCTAGCTCGAGTGACTGGTCTATCAATGGTCTCGAGCTCTCTGTGAAGCTGTCTATATATCTCCTCTTGCTCATCACGCACTATGTCGCTCTCCTCGGCATGTTGCTGGCTGTGACGCTCGAACTCCTTAACATCAACCTATGGAGCATGTATTCACTAGTAGTTATTAGTGACTAATCACTTTAAGCTTACTATGAACTTTGAAGTGCATCAAGATTCAGTATGTCGTAAATCACATACCTGTTTTGGTCTATCATCTTTCGAAGATTCCGAATTAGTCGAAGGTTGGCTCTGCAAAACACCCACCTCTCTAGTTGAGCTGTGCTCAAGCGGTTTCGGATCTTCGTGTGAATAAGAGAATAAGAACTCCAGTTCCTCTCACAGGCTACAGAGAAACAATCCTTAAATCCACGAAAATTCGAGTCTTAGTTATAACAAATCTTAAAGCCTGGGTCCTTAAAGACTCCAAAGCCGAATAATTTATCAATAATCAATATGTATTTACTATTTTGTATTATTACCTGGGATAATACCCGAAGGGCCAGGGCTTTTAGTTGAGGCTGATGGTATCCATGTGTCTCCCACCAGGCATCTTACACACCTCTGGCAGCATAGAAACACCGCGTCTATAGAATTCTCCAAGGTTATTGGAGTATCCTATCATCTCTCAATCAATGTGTACCTGCTGCTCATCGGTCAGTACATGACTCACGTACTGATCTCTCATGGATAGAAGCACCGTGTCCATGAAAATATCTGCACTCTTGTAGAGAGGATGCAATAGTGCTGCCATACCATGAATTGGACGACGCATCCAATCCCATCTCCTCTCTACAAGGCGCATAATACACCTCTTCCTTTTCATCAGCTCTTAGTTTCTAGGGCATACAAGCTCCTTTTGCACCACCCCCCCCCCCCCCGGATTCATGAGCATGCGAATCATCTTTGGAAGATGTCTAAATCCTTGTCTTGGTGGAGAGAGGATATAGATGAGCAAATTGCCTTTGGAAGTCATCCAAAGGGGCTTCAATTTCTCGAATCTGCCATGAGGTTCAATCAAAAAAGTGAACAAAGCGGAGCAATTGACTGAATTTTCTCAGTTAAGGCCTCTCTCTGATTCAGAAAAGGATTCCCTTTCACATGGTCAGTTTAAATTGACTGTTAATGATCAGAGGAAATTGCACAAATGGCAGATAAGGGCAAGAATGAAGCCCCTCATGGATAAGGGCTGCTCATCAAAAGCCTTTTTTCAGGGCTTGCATGCTACTCGAAAGAAAAACTCATGCCTAAGGGTAAGGAAGCTAGATGGCTCTTGGACACACTCTTTCTCTGATCTCCAAGATGAATGCCAGAATTATTTCCAGAAATTTTCTCCGCTCCTAGTTCCCCATCAAATCAAATGACTGAGGCTAGGACTGAATTTCTCCAATATGTTTCTGGAATAGTGGAAATGGATGAAGCTCTTACCTTGGAGAGACCTTTTACTGACACAGAACTTGATAATGCATTGTTCCACCTCAGCAAATACAAGTCCCCTGGCTGGGATGGCCTTACGGTAGAATTTTATATTTCTTTTTGGGATGATTTGAAAGAAGTCCTCTTGCAAATGATCAATGTTGCCTAGCAAGAAAATCAGTTGCCGCACTCTTGGAAGCATGGCATAGTCAAACTTGTGCCCCAAAAACATCTGTGTGACCATATGTCAGATTGGAGGCCTATTACTTTGATGCCTGTAGTCTACAACTCATTACCAAAATGATTGTGCATAGGCTTCACAGGATACTGGATGCGGGACTTCATCCTCATCAGTATGGGTTTGTGCCGCGAAGACAAATCCATGACAATATATCCAATGCCTTGACTGCAATTGAATATGCTAAGTATTCGCATCAAGATGTGCTTATATTACAGGTGGATATTGCTAAGGCATTTGACACTGTTCAATGGGATTTTATCTCTCAAATCATGACCAAGTTGGGCTTTGGTCCCAAGATGGCAAATGCAATTTACTGGCTTTATTCTGGCTCTACTTCTCAGTGCATTCTTGGGGGTCATCTGTCTCGGTCATGGACGTTGGGTCGATCAGTTAGACAGGGCTGTCCTCTTAGTGCTCTCTTATATGCCATTGTGACCCATCCCCTTTTAATGTATCTTGATCATCTTACAAACACAGGACAGATGACTGGTCTTAAAATCCCTGCAGCTGCATCTTTTTTGGCACAAGCATATGCTGATGATTCCTTCTTTATGCCACAGAATTCTTCCCGGGAAGTTCAAATGCTTATGACCACTCTTTCATTGTATGGCTTGGCAGCGGGATTGCATGTCAATTTTGACAAATCTAAATTACTTCCCTTGAAACAATGTGACTGGCATTCTATTCTTTGGCTGGGTCAGGTGGTGCATTCCAAAGATGTAGTCAGGCATTTGGGATATCCCATAGGATGGCATATCACCAGGAAGCAGCAGCTAAAATGGATCTTCCAATGACTTCAACATAAACTGGAATACTGGAAGATTTCTACTTGGCCTCTTTATGTCAGGCTCAGAATAGTACAGTCCATTGTAATGTCCTATGTCCAGTTCTATTTGCCTTTGCTGCATTGGTCCTCCAGGGATATTTCAGCCTTTATGTCTCAAGCTATGGAGATGTTATGGAGGACAAAAACTGCTGTGAAAGCATTGAGACTGATGAAGATGGAAATGGTGTGCTCTCCTAGGATGCATGGTGGACTTAATGTCCTCAATATAAGATATCATGTACTTGCAAGGAAGGCGACTATGCTGCATACTTTTTTCCGCCAACAACAGCCATGGACTTGTATGCTAGCATCCATGTGTGTCAACATGAGGACTTGTGCTTATGGTCATTGGATTACTGATCATTGGGAGGTTGTCATTGGGAGATTTGTAGGGAAGATACCTGGCTGTCCTTTCTCTACTGCTCTGATACTTGACTGGAAACAAGTACTTTCTAAGGTCAAATGGGCTCCTGATAATTGCTCAGGGACAAACTCAATGAGGAAAGAAAGTATTCATTGGAGTGCCATCTTTGACATTCCACTCGCTTTACAGGAACCTGTTCGGGCATACAATCTCATGAAATTGGGAATTAGATACATACATGATGTGGTAGATGATCAGGGCTATGTCTTATCTTTTCCTCAGGCCACTGCTTCCTATGCATTGGGAATGCATCATAGGTCTATATGGAAGAAAATTGCTGATTTATTACATCCTTTTCTACCTGTTCCTCCTGTGGCTGACACAGACAGGCTTACGGATTGGCAATTGCAACCCTCTCCTACATGCACTCATCCTGTTCCTCTTCCCACCTTAACCTCCATCAAAGCTTACAGGCTTCTTCAGCCTGCTCCATGGATTCAGCAACATGCTAATTCTCTGTGGCATATAAGGAAGCCCCTCTCATGGTGGCGGAAGAATCTCCGGATGATATGGAAGTGTAAAATGCCATTGAAACAAAGACTTTTTCTTTGGAGATGTATGACAGGCACATTGTCAGTGGGGGTCACACTTGCTAAACGTCGCATTGCACCATCCACATGTTTAAGATGTCAGGCTCCTTCATAGACTGTTCTTCATTTGCTTTGGCACTGCCCGTGTTCTAGGATCCTCCTCAGGAGAATTTCAGATTATCTTTAGCTCCGTTTCCCGAGTCACAAATTTGGGAAACATTTCTGGCTCTTTGGCAGATTTATGAGGTCTTTGTCTCAGTACTCACTATTTCTCTCTTGGGTGAGATATTGGGCTCTTTGGACAATCTGGAGTGAGCATAATTTGGCATACTTGGGTCGGCAGATTCACAAGTCATATGAATCTTTCCGAGCCTCATTGCGGCAATCCTTATATGATGCCTGCCATGAGGGTGATATGGATGCTTCTTGCATAGAGCTTTTCTTTTTATGTTTATGATCTTTGGGATACTCTCCATTTCGGAGACCTCCCATCATGTAAATTTATGAGCATATAAATATACTGCACTGGATATTACCAAAAAAAAAAAAGTGTGTGTGGTACTTTGCAGGTATCTTTCGGAGTCTCCCTCCTCCTGATAGGCAATCACTACTTGTTGCAAACAAGTGTTTATTGCTCAAGTTCAGCCCATAATGTCTGCTAAAGAAAGATCTTGAGCGTTTTGTTTACATTGCAGGAACTTACTGATGCTATGAATCACATGGGCAGTTGGAAAGCCCCGGTTGAGATGGTTTGACACTTGAATTCTTCCAAGCTTTTTGGGAAGATTTAAAAAGTCTCATTCTTTACATGGTCAATACTACTTGGGAGCATGGTTCTTTGCCAAACTGTTGGAAGGAAGGCTTACTCAAACTTTATCCTAAAAAACAACTTTGTGACTCACTTGCAGAATGGCGACCTATAACATTAATGTCTGTGGTCTATAAATTGTTGCCAAAATGATTGCGAGAAGGGTAGTTGATTTGCTAAATGTAAAATTGCATCCACAACAGCATGGGTTTGTTCCACGTCGACAAATATATGATAATACAGCCAATGCCTATGTCGCTATGGAGTATGCTAATTACACAAAACAGGATGTTTTGATCATGCAAGTAGATATTGCTAAGGCATTTTACACGATTCATTGGGAGTTCATTAAACAAGTTATGGTGGCCCTAGGTCTCGGAGTTAAAATGCAAAATGTCATTTTCTACTTGTATCAAGGTGGTACTGCCCAATGTATTCTACACGGTAAATTGTCTCATGCTTGGCCTCTAGATAAATTTGTTCGCCAAGGTTGTCCTTTCAGTGCCCTTTTAATTGCTATTGCCACCCATCCGTTGTTGCTCACTCTTGACAAAATTTCTCAAAATCCAAATTGCTCCCAATGAAACGCATGGATTGGCAATATAATATATGGCCTGGAGAAGTAATCCCTCCGAATGGCATTGTCAAACACTTGGGATACCCCTTGGGTTAGGGGTTGACAGCCAAACAAGCATGTGATTGGGTGCTCCAAAGACTCAAATCAAAATTGAAATATTGGAAATTGTCTACATGGCCACTACACATACGATTGCGCATAGTCCAATCGATCATTATGGCATATGTTCAGTTTTATCTCCCATTGATCAACTTGTGAAAGGTGGATTTACACCTTTACATTATGCAAGCCATGGAGCTGTTTTGGAAAACAAAGCTCATTAAGAAAGGCTTGAGGCTCCTATAAAAATCACTATATATGTTCTCCTAAATCACATGGAGGTCTTAATGTCATGAATCTACATTTCCATGTGCTCGCATGAAAGGCAACCCTGATTCCAACATTTCTGGAACAAAAACAGCCTTGGACAATAATAACTCAACCTTGATGACCACCATGTCTACTTTTGCATATTGTAACTGGATTCCCACTCATTGGGATGTGATAGTTGGGAAATCTGAAGGTTGGATTGCGGGCTGCTCATATATTAACCACATGCTGAAGGACTGGAAGCTTATAATGTCCACTATTTCATGGTATGGTAGGGAAGCTCCTCAAGGCAATTCCGTATTCATTGGTCCTCTCTACATCCTGACTCTAGCTTTTCTTTTCTTGGGTTAGATTTTGGGCACTTTGGACAATATGACAAATGCGCAATACTACCGGTAATGTTCAACCATTCAGACTTTCCATGACAACCTTCAAATGGAGCAGATTTCTCTTGCCCAATTTGCGCTGTTTTTCCAATGCTTCTGAGTTAATCCCACCTTGGGTTGACTCCTTGTAGTTTTTTTCCATAATAGAAGGTTTCTTTTCACTTTAAAAAAAGTGTGTGTGTGTGTGTGTGTGTGTGGTGGAGAAACCTCGCGCCTATGAACCACCTACGTAGCGCCACCTACCGCCCTCTGCTACTTCTGCAACGTCGATCGCCCTCCGTCCTGTCAAATCCCCACGGATCCCCTCGTGATCGATCTTGGTTCGAAACTCGAATCCTGCAAACAAACGAACAACAAACAAGCAAAGGGGGTGCAGGCCTGACTCACCTCCCAACCATGACAGCCGTGGGCGAGCCCACAGTCTTGGCTGTCCCCACCGAGCCACGAGCTGAGCTAACTAGGTTGACGTACCGACCAATCTCCTCCTCGTGACGTCCCATACCGCCACGAAGCTGCCCTCGCGGGCCTCGAGATTGCTGCTGGCCTCGGCTGCATAAAGCAGGTGCACGTCTGCACTAGATCCAGGCTCCAAGACCATAGAGCTCTCACAAACTCGCGAGACTCTCTATATCAATAACTAACCTTGGCCACCCTTTTATAGGCTCTTGGCCGGTCATCGGGCGTCCACACTTGGCCGCCCGCCCGTGCATACTTGGGTGTCCGCCCGTTAGTATTTCCCTAACTCAGCTCGTCAATCAGCCTGCCTAGTTCCAAGCTTCCCCAAGCCTCGAAACTAGTCTAGCATGCGTATAGCACACGGTAGATACCCACTGTGCACATGACATACTCCCCTTCCTCTAAGAGCTCACTCCTGAGCTCACTAAAAAGCTAGGGTAATCTCTCTGAAGAGAAGTCAATGTCTCCCATGTAGCGTCCTCCTCAACACGATCCTTCCACTTGATCTTGTATTCCGTGATAAGCGTATGACGCAATCTTCGTTCATGAAATCCAAGAATCTTTTCAGGTTCGTGCGGAACAAATGTCATGTCCTGGACATCTATAATTTCTTGAGGAGTAACTAACTGATCTGCTTCACCCAGTACTTCCTTAAGTCTACTGACATGAAATACAGGATGAACTTTCACATGAGAAGGTAAATCCAATTCATATGCAACTGAACCAATCCGTCGTGTAACACGAAATGGTCCACAGTATCTAGGGGATAATTTCGGAGATCTACCTGTCCGTAAAGTCTCGGAATCTTTCAGAACTCGCAAATACACCATCGTTCCTTCAGAGAACTCTCTAGGTGAACGATGTCTATTAGAATAAAACCTGTCTCGATCTTGAGCACTTCTAATAGATTCCTTTGCAACTTGTAACATTTCTTGCATATCTTGCAAAAAATTACGTGCTGCATCATGCTGAAGTCCTGAGAATCCTACTGTAACAGGTGATCTTGGTTGAAAACCATACATAAGCATGAAAGGACTAAACCCTGTACTCGTATGCTTAGTATTGTTATATGCAAATTCTAACATAGGAAGATAATCCTCCCATGAACTTTGTCTTTTGGATACATATGCTCGAAGCATATCCTCCAAAATCTGATTCACTCTTTCAGTCTGGCCATCAGATTGAGGATGATCAGAGGAACTCAAATTCAAAGTTGTTTCCAACTTCTCGAAAACAAGTTTCCAAAAGTCACTCGTAAACTTAGAGTCCCTGTCACTGACTATGTCCTGCGGTAACCCATACAGTCTAAACAATTGCTCGATAAACTGCCGAGCTAATTGCGTAGCTGTAATAGTCTTCCGGGTCGGTAAAAATCTAGCCATCTTTGTCAAGCAATCTACCACAACCCAAATAGAATCGTGGCCTTGATGTGTTCTTGGCAATCCGGTAATAAAATCCATGGAAATACTTCCCCACTTATTACCTGGGATTTGCAAAGGATGCAACAACCCAGCCTGTCTAAAGCGTTCAGCTTTATTTGCCTGACAAATCTGACACTTGAGAACATAATCTTCTACATACCCTTTCATCTTCGGCCAAAAAAAAGTGTGTTTCACTAATGATAGTGTCCTGTGTGTCCAGCAGAAGGGGCGTCGTGACACTCCCTCAGAATCTTGGACCTAATGTCCGGGATCTGTGGTACACAAATTTTGTCATTACGGAATAGTAAACCATTCCGAATCATCCACTGACCTCCTGCAGCCTGAATAGTAGACTGCGCAGTCACCGAGTCTTGGTCAATCAATGAGCTCCCGTCCTGGATCTTCTGCCAAAATGGACCAAAATAACTATCAGTCCTGCAAAGCCCTCTCAATGACTGAAATAAGTCAGTAGAAATCTCGGTGAACGACAAAGTATTCACCTCTCTAATCCGACTAAGCGCATCTGCAATATTATTCATGGACCCTTTCCGATAACGGATCTCAAAATCAAAATCTTGCATTAACTCTGCCCAACGAGCTTTCCTGCCTCTCAAATCATCCGCATCACACACATACTTGATTGACTGATGATCAGTCAATACCACAAACTTGGAGCCATATAAATAATTTCTCCAAACCTTGAGAGCATGAATCACAGCATAAAGCTCCTTCTCAAGGGTTGGCCAACGAGATTGAGTGTCGTCTAGCTTTTTACTTTCAAAAGCAACCGGTCTACCATCTTGAAATAAAGCAACCCCAATAGCATAGTCACTGGCATCAGTTTCAAGAACATAAGGCCGACTAGGATCAGGCAATGCTAAGATAGGTGCTTCCTTGGCTTTATCTTTCAAAAGTCTGAAGGCCATATCCAAATCGTTATTCCAAGTGATAGGCTGATTGGACTTACGTCCACGACCTTTCAATAAGTCGGTCATCGGTAGTGTGAGCTGAGAGTACTCCCGTACAGATTTCCTAAGAAAAACTACAAAACCGAGAAAAGAACGAAGTTGTTTCACTGTTCGCGGTATAGGCCAGTCCAAAACCTTCTGAACTCGGTCGTAGTCAATGCTCAATCCATCTCTAGTGATCTTGTGTCCCAAGTAAATGATGTCGGTCATAAAGAACTCACATTTACTCAATTTAGCATATAGTCGATTCTGTCTCAAAATAGATAAGACAATCGTGAGGTGTCTGACATGATCCTCAAGAGTACGGCTATATATCAAAATATCATCCAGGAACACCACCACATATTTTCCCAAATGTTCACGAAAAGTGTTGGGGTAAAGGCGTTATGCCCACCCTTATAGTGTGTACAAGCCCATAAGTTATAGTACATAGTACACTTAGTACTTTTAATGTACTAAGTGCACTATGTGTACTAGTGCAATATACATGTGTGATAGGGGAGTCACACACTCATGCTTTTCATGAGTTGACTTATCCCCACAACTCTCTCTCTCTCTCTCCCTTGCTTCTCTGTGTATGTCTCCCATGAATGAACTCTAAACCCTAATTGCTGTTTCTCCCCATCAACTGGTATCAGAGCTAGGCTGGCCCTTTGAATCTCTCTGCTGCATAGCTCTCATTTCACACAGCCATCAAAGAGGAAAGCGTGGCTCAACTTCTGCTATGCAGGCTGTGTGTGTGTGTAGCTCCATGGAACCTGGAGGGCTGAAGTAGCTTGTCGGTTGTGACCCAGTCAGCGTGAGCAGGCGAGCGAGTGAACGAAGGCAGCAGCAAAGCGAAGTGAACGAAGGCAGCAGCAAAGCGAAGTACAAGGTGGCGGGCGTTGCATCACACGCAGGCGAAGGCTAGCGTGGCGTCAAGCGTGGAGGCGATCGAGTGACAAGGCGCATAACCACAAGGCAGCGTGTAGCTTGGCTGAGGCAACGAGCGAAGGCGCATCGTAGCAGCCAGGCGAACAGCGTGAAGCTTGCGAACGTGGAGTTCCAGCGCACAGCGCTAGGCGAAAGCAGCGTGTGAATCGTGTAGGCGCTAGGCGAACACGTCAGGTGGGCATTCAGGCACAGTCGAGCGGATACACAATCGGGCTGCAAGCCCTGTGGGAAAGGGACGGACTACGCCGCCCAGCGCTGCATCAAACAGATGGAGCGCGCCTTCAACTTCGCACCAACATAAGCGCAGGCAGAAGCGGGCCAGCTCTACACGGCGCAGGCAATCACGAAGCCCGCACAGCCAGCCCACGTGGCTGCCCAGGCTGCCCACAGCCAGCACACCGGGCTGCCCAGCTGCTCCAGAAGCTGCCCAGCGCCGAAGTCGCCGCCACCACCGCCTCCATCTCAGCCTGCAAATCAAGAAACTCAGAAAAAATCAGAAATTTCAGAGGTATTTTTGCTTCAATTTTGCGAATTTCTTATCAATTCAAGCAATTGAGCAGGTACAGGTGCCCAAATTGCTCAATTTTGAGCAAAATTGGCAAAATTGGGTGACATTGGTCACAATCAGGATCAATTTGCAGGAAATTGGATGTCGAAATTTGGGGCTTTTGATGTAATTGTGCAATTAAGCACTCATACATGCTGTATGATGTGAAAAATCGCACATTTGGGCAAAATTGCAGCAAATTGCAGTGCAAATCAAGGGGCTTTTGTGCCGATGGAGTTGATTTGCATGCAGGCAATCGCATTTGATGCTGTGGTTAATGTGCTGATGCCTTACAAGCACTCAATGTGCCTGTAAATCAAGGGGCTTTCATGTATTTGATGTATATGTGGCCAGGGGAAAGCATCGTGAACACTCTGGATGCCTTCATGTGCGTCAATGTACCATGCATGATCAGAAATTGATCTCAAATCAAAGGGCTTTTCAAGTTTGTATGCTTGTTGAGCTTGGCAAAGCAGCAGGCAAGACATTTATGCCTTGAATCCTCAAAAATCAGCTTGCAGTCAAGGGACTTTTGGCCAATTTCTGTTCGGGACTGTTTTATGCAGTGTACAGGACTGTAAAAGTCTGATTTTCACTCATTTGGACAGCCAGGAGAGCATTTATTGCTATTGTACCTGCTGGTACAGATTTGGCACAGCTTTGTGCATGTTTTGGCATGGCTGTACACTATTTTGAGTGATCAAAAGGTTCAAATTCAGCTGCTGAACTTGCCGGGACAGGTTTGGTATCATTCATGGGAGACATACACAGAGAAGCAAGGGAGAGAGAGAGAGAGAGTTGTGGGGATAA
This sequence comes from Cibotium barometz, assembly GCF_041138505.1. Classification (NCBI taxonomy): domain Eukaryota; kingdom Viridiplantae; phylum Streptophyta; class Polypodiopsida; order Cyatheales; family Cibotiaceae; genus Cibotium; species Cibotium barometz. The sequence continues at coordinate 58,726,019 of NC_141052.1, read as the reverse complement.
GTCAACTCATGAAAAGCATGAGTGTGTGACTCCCCTATCACACATGTATATTGCACTAGTACACATAGTGCACTTAGTACATTAAAAGTACTAAGTGTACTATGTACTATAACTTATGGGCTTGTACACACTATAAGGGTGGGCATAACGCCTTTACCCCAACAACCTCCCACTTAAAGGCAAAGTGCCCTTAAGTAAAGGAAAAGAAAAAATCAGCATGTACATGATAATATACAAGGCCATATCAAGGCTGAAAATGGCCTCATCCAATGCCCATCAAGTGTCTGCAATGAGCAAACCGCTCCGGAGGCACACTCTTTGTCAACAGATCAGCCGGGTTGTCATCCGTATGAATCTTAACAAGCTGAATTTGCTTGTTCTCTATCACCTCTCTGATGAAGTGATACTTCACATCCACATGCTTCGTCTTTGCATGAAAGACAGGGTTCTTTGCCAACTGGATGGCACTCTGACTGTCACAATGCAACAATGGAATATCCCCTGTATAACCCAAATCAACCACTAACCGAGATAGCCATAATGCCTCCTTGCAAGCCTCTGTGGCTGCAATATACTCGGCCTCTGTAGTAGATAAGGCTGTGCACTTCTGCATCCTGGATATCCATGACACAGCACCTCCTGTGAATGTAAACACATAACCGGTAGTAGACTTCCGGTTATCTGGATGACCGGCATAATCCGAATCCGTGTAACCATGCACTAATGCATCCTGTTTGCCAAAGCAAATGCACAAATCCTGTGTGCCCTTCAGGTATCTCATGACACCTTTCACTGCTTCCCAATGCTTCTTGCCAGGGTTGGCCATGTATCTAGAAACCACTCCCACTGCAAATGCAATGTCCGGCCTAGTAGCAACCATGGCATACATGAGACTGCCACAAGCTGAAGCATACGGAATCTTGGCCATATCAGCCCTGTCTCTGTCTGACTGTGGGCTGTCCATAGCACTGAGTTTCACATATGGAGGCAAAGGAGTACTAGCTTTCTTCCCCCCGTCCATATTGAACCTCTGCAAGACTTTGCCAATGTATTCCTTCTGAGACAAATACAACACATGCTGATTTCTGTCCCGAAGTATCCGCATACCCAAGATGTGATTTGCATCACCCAAATCCTTCATATCAAAGGTTTGATGCAGCCTCTGCTTCAAGGCATCCATCTCTTTACGAGATTTCCCGGCAATCAACATATCATCAACATACAAAATGAGAATCAAGAGATTGCCATCCAAAGCTTTCTTGGTGTACAAGCAGTGATCTATGTCACTTCTCCTGAATTTCTGAGATTTCATGAATGTATCAAATTTATGATACCATTCTCTTGGTGCCTGTTTGAGCCCATAAAGACTCTTTTTCAGCTTGCATACAAGCTTCTCCTTTCCACTCACTGCATAACCCTCTGGCTGCTGCATATATATCTCCTCATGGAGATCACCGTGAAGAAAAGCAGTCTTCACATCCATCTGAATCAAGTCCAGATCATCATGCGCAACCAAAGCCAACACAGCTCTAAGTGTGGTCATTTTGACCACTGGAGAGAAGATCTCCTCAAAGTTCACACCATATTCCTGCTTGAAGCCCTTAGCCACTAACCTGGCTTTGTATCTTGGCTTTGCATCTGGTGCAACTTTGAGCCTGTATACCCACTTGCATGGCAAAACCTTCTTGCCTGCAGGCAAAGGCACCAACTTCCAAGTTCCATTTTTATGCAGAGAATCCATCTCTGACTTCATGGCACGCTCCCATAGAGCCTTGTCTGCCCTCTGTAAAGCCTCTTTATAACATGAGGGCTCCCCACAGTCAGTGAGCATCAAGTAGTCAACCCCTGGAACAAACCTGTCAGGGGCTCTGGAGGGTCTAGTGGACCTCCGTACCCAATGACCATCATTTGCAGGTTGCTGTCCAGCCTGCATATCACCCATTGGTGGCTCCTGTTCCATGCCATAAGGCTGAAAAATCATGCCCGGTATCTCCTCCAACTGTGGTATATCCATAGGGATATCTTCTGCCATCTCTGGCTGTCCATTTGGACCATTTTCAGCACCATTTAAGGGCTGGTTTTCCTGCTGTAATGGCTGATTTACAGCCCTTTGTTGTTGTCCATGATGTCCATCATCATCAAAGATGACTCTGCCAGGCTCCTGTTGCCTTGCAGGCTCCTTATACATGCATGTTTCATCAAAAATGACATCATTGCTGCGTATGATCTTTCTATTCATGGGATCCCAAAGTCTATACCCCATTTCACCTCTGTCACCATATCCTAGGAATATGCATTTGTGAGACTTAGGATCAAGTTTGGTGCGCATTTCCCTGCGTATGTGCACGTACGCAACGCAACCAAACACTCTCAAGTGCTTGTATGACGGAGGCTTCCCTGTCCATACTTCTTCTGGCACTTTCCCACCAAGCCTCGTGTTAGGTGACCTGTTTATAAGGTGAACGGCTGTCATAACAGCTTCAGCCCAAAAACCATGAGGTAATGCAGCATGTGACAACATAGAACGGACCTTCTCCTGTATGGTCCTGTTCATCCTCTCTGCTGTCCCGTTTTGTGGAGGATCATAAGGAGTAGAGAGCTCCCTCTTGATGCCTTTAGCATCACAAAAGTCCTGAAACTGTTTGGACGTATACTCTCCACCATTGTCGGAACGCAAAGCCTTCAGTGTTTTGCCAGTTTGATTCTCAACATGAGCAACAAACTTCTGAAACACTGAGAATGTATCACTCTTCAAACGAAGAGGATAAACCCACACCTTGCGTGTGGCATCATCTATAAAAGACACAAAGTATTTTGCCCCTCCCAAAGAAAGCTGAGGCATCTCACATACATCTGTATGCACAAGCTCTAACTGAGCATCTTTCTGTCCAAGAGCTTTCTTGTGGGGGCACTGTAGTTGCCTACCATATATACAATGCTCACAAAACTGAAAACTTGAAAACTTTAGAGAAGGCAAGTAACCCAAACGAGACAATTGCTCCATTCCTTTGACACTCATGTGTCCCAACCGGCTATGCCACATAGAGATTTCCGGCAGCTCGGTTGCATTTACATTAGCATGGTGACAAACACCTGCATGCATAAAGTAAAGAGTGTCCACCTTAGAGCCTCTGGCAACAACCAGTGAGCCCTTACTAATCTTCCACTTTCCACTACCAAATGTGGTAACATAATCAGCATCATCAAGCTGTCCAGTAGAAAGCAGATTCTTCTTGATCTCAGGCACATGCCTGACATCATGGAGCATAAGCTGTGAGCCATCTGAAAATACAAGCCTCACATCACCTCTGCCAAGAATTTTGCATGCATGGTTATCACCCAAATAAACCACTCCTTCATTGCCAGCAGTGTACCTGACAAACAAGTCTCTGCAACCTGTGACATGAAAGGAGGCACCTGAATCAATGATCCATGAGTGCATACCATGACCACCTGTAAGAAGTGAATGGGCATCAAGTGAAGAAGTAAATAGGACCTCATCCTCACTGCCACCTGCATGTGACACATTGATTTCTTCGATCTTGACTCCACTTTTGCCCTTTGGCTTTACATCTTTGGCTTCATCCTTCTCTTTGTCTTTGCCTTTTCCCTTTTCCTTTTGATCATTTTTCCATTTATAGCATTGCTTTTTGATGTGTCCCTTCTTGCCACAATAATGGCATTCCAAATCCTTTTTGGAGCGAGACTTGCTCCTTCCCCTTTCTTGGCTTTTACCCCTTTGCTGGGATCTCCCACGTGCATTCATTGCATTTGACTTTCCAACAGAGTTGTTTTTCCTGTTCATCTCTTCTTGAAGAAGAGCACCCTCAACATCTGCATATGACAGCATAGCATTCGAATTGCTAGTGGCTGTCCTGAATGTGTCCCAACTCTCTGGCAAAGTGCATAACAGAAAAGTGGCTTTGAACTCATCGTCCATTGCCAACTTTTGATTGATGACCTGGCTGACAATACCATTAAACTCATTTAGATGGGCTGTCATAGATGCCCCTTCCTTCATCTGAAGACCTATGAGTTTCTTCAACCAATACACTTTGCTTGAGGCACTTTGTTGGGCATACAAGTCCTGCAATCTCTGCCACATTCCCCAAGCTGTCTTCTCTTCGCGAATGCTGAAAAGTAATGAGTCTGACACAGACAACATGATAGTAGATCTTGCCAGCTCATCCATATCTTCCCACTCTTCAGCTGTAAGAGAAGCGGGCATCACACCCCTTTCTTTGATAGGCTTCAGATTTGGCACAGCTTTGTGCATGTTTTGGCATGGCTGTACACTATTTTGAGTGATCAAAAGGTTCAAATTCAGCTGCTGAACTTGCCGGGACAGGTTTGGTACATCATTGGTGAGCACTTGGTACTGCTGTACAGTACTTTGGAAGGGCAAAAGAGCACATTTAAGCTGCTGTCCAAAATCTGCAGCAACCAGATTTTGGTGTTTTCATCACAAAAAGTGGGAGAAAAGTTGCATTCTTGCTTCCGCAGTGGGAGATAAAGCTTGGGAGAACATTTGTAAGCACTTTGTGTGCTTTGGGTGCAGTGTTTGCACATCTTGGGTGCAGTGTTTGCACATTTGCAGGGAGTCAGGCATTAAAGGTTGCATATTGCTATGGCAACCACAGGTGAGAGCTCTTCATTGCTTCACATCAAGAAGCTTGAAGGCTCGCATAATTATGATATTTGGCAAACCCAGTGCTACAATGTGTTGCTCCAGAAAAAGCAGCACAAGCCTATCAAAGAAAGGGGTGTGATGCCCGCTTCTCTTACAGCTGAAGAGTGGGAAGATATGGATGAGCTGGCAAGATCTACTATCATGTTGTCTGTGTCAGACTCATTACTTTTCAGCATTCGTGAAGAGAAGACAGCTTGGGGAATGTGGCAGAGATTGCAGGACTTGTATGCCCAACAAAGTGCCTCAAGCAAAGTGTATTGGTTGAAGAAACTCATAGGTCTTCAGATGAAGGAAGGGGCATCTATGACAGCCCATCTAAATGAGTTTAATGGTATTGTCAGCCAGGTCATCAAAAAGATCGTTCATCATTTGCTGGAAAGTGGCTGGAGCATTGGTTAACCCAAAAGGTAATACGAGAAACTCGTAATGGCCATACCTAGTCCGAAAGGCGGTTCTTTCGACATGCCTTTCATGAATACGTATCTGGTGATAGCCAATACGCAAATCTATCTTCGTGAAATATTTCGCTCCTGCTAACCGGTCAATTAGGTCATCTGATCTAGGGAGAGGATAACGGTTCTTAATAGTCAGCTTGTTCAATCTTTTGTAATCTATACACATTCTCCAAGTATTGTCCTTCTTTCTCCTAAGCAACACAGGTGCACCCTAAGGTGATTTACTTGGACGGATCTGGGCCATCCTCAAATAATCTGCGAGTTGTTTAGCCAACTCATCTTCCTCAGCTTGGCTCATCCTATAAGGTGGAATACTCACAGGATGAGCACCAGGGATCAAGTCAATACGATGATCTACTGCCCGTTCAGGTGGTAAACCCGATGGCAATTCCTTAGGAAATACATCTTGAAACGAATCAAGTATCTTCTGTAATTCTTTGCTTTCAAACACACTTAATTCATTCACATCCAAGGAAGGGATGAGAAAAGAAGAAAGTGGAATCAAGACACAATGGAAAGCGGTGTACAAAGAAAAATTCATTATATTTCCAAAATCAATTGTATTTACAAGAGGTCCCTGAGAGGGATGAATACAATCACCTAAAATACTATACTTAGTGTCCCTATGCTGAAAAGAAAAAATATGACTAGACCAACCTATCTGGACATCAAGAGTCTTAAACCACTCAATCCCTAATAACAAGTCTACATTTTCCAGATGCATAACATAGCATTCCAGAGTATCTTTGTAGTCCTGAATCTGGATTGGAAGCATCTCCACCTTGCGATCCCAAACTTGTCTGCCCGCAGGTAGACGTACCTCATAGGTATGGTTGGTGAGTGTCGTGTCAAGACTCAATTTCTGCACAAGTTTGTAGTTAACAAAGTTATGCGAACTGCCAGGGTCTAAAAGAATGTGAATTTTATGACCATTCACTTCTCCATAAACTCGGAGAAGATCATGCATGCCAAATACTTTAGAATTGAACACACAATCAGAACAAGTACTAGGGCGAGAAAGTACAGTAATTGACGTACCTGTCAAAGACAACTGGTTAGCTGCCTTTGGCTTGGGTCCTGCGTTTGACTTGGTACCCTTTTGCTTCGGGCACTCATTACGCATGTGTCCTTTTTCTTCGCAGATAAAACAACGTCCTTCCTTCTTGAGCTTTAAAGCCCTAAGGAGTCGTTTCTTCTTCGCTGGTGTCGAACTTGTATTCTTCGAAGGTTGGTCCGAAGACTTGCCTTCAGTCGTGTTAGCCATAGGTGCGGAGAACTTTCTTTTATGCTTGTTCCCCTGCTCGGTAACGGGTTTTGACTTGGAAGAGACCATCGTATCATCATAGATACGAGCTGAATGAATGGCCTCGTCCAAAGTTTTGCATTTGTTATTTTTAACCTGTAATCGGTACGAGTCTGGTAAACCAGCTACGAAAAACCCCAAAAGAGTAGTGGGATCCATCTTTGTAGCCTTCATCTGCAAGTCACGAAACTTCTGGAGGTAGACCTCATAAGTGAGGTGCTGCGAGGTCATTGTCAAAGCTGAAAACCGGGCAACAACATCGTAGTCATCCTCTTTCTTGAGGAATTCCTTCTTGAAAATATCTTCAAATTGTGCCCAAGTCGTTGGCTTAGGGTTCAGTTCCTTCCACCAAAGCAAAGCTTTGCCGAACAGGAAACCTGCTGCTAACTGTATCTTCTTTCCATCATCATATGGATGAAACTGAAAGTAAACTTGCCACTTATGTAGCCAAGTGTCCACGATCTCCTTGGTTCGCTGCTTTTGCTCGCCCCCGAACGGTTCCGGAGTAATATTGGGGCCTAAAGCAGAAGCCAAGGTATCCATTCCCGAGAAAGTAGAGAGGGTAGTGGTCAAGAGAGCGATGGAGTTCTGCAAAGCCTGCATCTGGGCTGCGATTTGTGCTTGACGTTCCGTTGAAGAAGCTTCGAGAGCTACTTTGAACTCTTGGAAATCTGATTTTGACACAAACTCGTCAAAAAGATCGGCATCAGTGCCTTCCGTAGCCGGCAAGCCTTCGCGTTCCACGAGGGGCTCCAACTCTGATTCTTGGGTCGACATCGTGAAGAGGGTACGTGGAGAGAAAATTCGATCTTTGCACAATGAAAGTGCGAACGAACTCGAGAGCTTGAGAGCTTGAAAACTGGAGAACTTGAGAACTCGAGAGATGTGTGGCAAGAAGTCCACGTGAGGGGATTTATAAAGGTTTCCCAAAAGCCAAAAAATCTCGAAAAGCTATGCTTAGCTTTTGCTTTAGCTTTTGTGTTTTTTGTTTTTTTTTCCTTGAATAAATATATATATATATATATATATATATATATATATATATATATATATATTCTTTTGTCTTAAAAAAATAAAAACCTTGGAAACCTTAGAGAGGGGGGGTCTTTTAAAATTTAAAAATTTTAACCTCCCCTAAAAAAACGAAAGCATAAAAAACGTTGCTTTCCTTACGTGTTTTTTTTTCTTCGCTTCCCTCTTGGCGCCTGGATTAGCTGCCGGTTGCCATGGTGGACTGCTGACGTCAAGACCCCGGCTGCTTTCTTGACGTCGCCTGCACGCTTGCCGTCGGATGATGAACCCCGTGTCTTCTGCGCCTGCGATAGCCTATGCAACCACGGCTATACGGCCACGTGGGCTTGGGCGCTGCCTAGGTTGGCTGCGCAAGCCTGGCCTGGGCGCTGCCTGGCCTAGCTGCGCTAGCCTGGCTGCCTGGCGTAGGCGCTCCAGCGCTGCCTGGGCTGGCTGCGCAAGCTGCCTTGGCCGCCTGGCTGCGCAGGCCTAAGGCGCCTGCAGCCGCCTGTAGCCCAACGCCTGCAACTTGGCAACGCACTAAACCACCAGCCCGCCAGTGCCTCCGCCAGCCGCCAGTGCCACCATCTCACAACCACTCTCGCTCTCTCTCTCATGTTCGAAGCAAGAAAGCAAACATGCTTTTTCTCTTCTTTTTTCTGTTTTCTCTCATGCGACTGCACAACAGGACTCCCCTTCTTTGCAAAGCAATCAACCCTTACTAATCCTACCATCTCCCATCAACATGGGGTTCTTTGATGAAGGAAAAACACATACAAAACTGAAAACTGCAGTATGCACAGAAAAAACAGCAAGTTTTTAAACACATACCGTTTTTCGACCTCTTCTTCTCTACCTACCGACTTGCTCGTTCACGAGGTATGCTCTGATACCACTGTCAAATCCCCACGGATCCCCTCGTGATTGATCTTGGTTCGAAACTCGAATCCTGCAAACAAACGAACAACAAACAAGCAAAGGGGGTGCAGGCCTGACTCACCTCCCAACCATGACAGCCGTGGGCGAGCCCACAGTCTTGGCTGTCCCCACCGAGCCACGAGCTGAGCTAACTAGGTTGACGTACCGACCAATCTCCTCCTCGTGACGTCCCATACCGCCACGAAGCTGCCCTCGCGGGCCTCGAGATTGCTGCTGGCCTCGGCTGCATAAAGCAGGTGCACGTCTGCACTAGATCCAGGCTCCAAGACCATAGAGCTCTCACAAACTCGCGAGACTCTCTATATCAATAACTAACCTTGGCCACCCTTTTATAGGCTCTTGGCCGGTCATCGGGCGTCCACACTTGGCCGCCCGCCCGTGCATACTTGGGTGTCCGCCCGTTAGTATTTCCCTAACTCAGCTCGTCAATCAACCTGCCTAGTTCCAAGCTTCCCCAAGCCTCAAAACTAGTCTAGCATGCGTATAGCACACGGTAGATACCCACTATGCACATGACACGTCCTCCGCTGCCTCTGTAGCACCAGCTGCTACTCGCCCTTCGCTCCCTTTGCAGCACCGGCTATTTTGCCTCCTCCCGCCCGTTGTTGCCTCTACAGCGCTGCTTGCCTGTCGCATACCGCCTGCTCCCGCTCCAGCCTCTCGTCTTTTTGCTGTTCATAGCTCCTCAATCGTCTCTTCAGTGGTGTGCCCTCAATTTTTTCTTCCAGGTGCAATTGTGTGTGTGTGTGTGTGTGCGCGCGCACCCGCTTTCTTGGTCTCTCCTCATCCTTATGTATTTAATAGTTTGCCTTCTTTTTTCCTTTTTGCTTTGCCCCCCTCTCCTCTTGTTGTATGTGTGTCTCTGTCTTCTTGTCTTCTCTATCTCTTGTATCTTTCGCATGTGTTTCTCCTCTCTCTTTCTTCATGGCCCAATCTGTAGCTACTTACCATAGAAGGAAATTGTCTATTGATCCCAAACGCAAACAGTTGCATTCTAATTTGCAGTCTTTCCGTTGTGACAATCCGGAACTGCAGCAATTTTGCAACACTCTTGAGGAAGGCTTTGCAGATATCCAACAAGCATGGGATGCACTTGTGCCAGATTTCCATTTGAAAATCCCTGGCCATGCACTCTCCAACCTTGTAATGAGACTATCTCAAAAAGCGGTAATTCTTTTTTTCCCTAGTAAAGTGTCTGCCTGCAGCAAATGTTGGCCAATGGAGAAAAGCCATGCTTGGTAGATAGTTTGCAGCAAAAGGTTTTTATGAGACGATTCTCACTGAATCCAAGCATAGAAAAATGTTGTTGGAAAAGTCACCCTTATTCTTTGGACAACAAATGGTGCATGTTTAGCCTTGGTCGCCCACCAAGGACTATCAAAATTTTATTAAACACAAGTGCCTTGTATGGGTGGAACCGGTGGTTATATGCGCCCTGTATTGCCTTTTTTGGCTGAATCATTGGATAAGGTTGTATGTCCCACCAAATCTTCTAGCAGTGTAAACAGATTCTATATCCTTTGGGATACAGACAAACAAACCCCTGACAGGGTAACAATGGATGTTGACATGCAAGGGATTCCGACACACGAAGTTTTCTTGAAGCTTAAATGGAAAAATTTTGCAGGTTTTTGCTTTACTTGAAAAAAGTTTGGACATATGCAATCAAAATGTCCATCGCTTTTGTTGCGGCCATGCCCTCTCCTCAAACTACCCTTATGCCATCTATATAAACTCAAAAGGGGAAGAATGTAAAACATTCACAGCATGTAGGTTTGGATAAAGGAAAAGCAAAAATTGCCTCGACAAGCTCTCATGCGATGAATGTGAAAGATAAAGATAAACCTTACTCTAATGCATGGCAAACTCCCCAAAAAACAATAACTATCTCATGACTAGACACAGGGAGCTTCTACATCTGCTTTGCCTACCCCTTGTGCCTGACACTACAGGCAATATTACAAGAGTAGGAAGGAGAGGCAATTCTTTGTTCGCACATGATGCAAAGAATTCGATGCACAAAAATATGGTTGATGTTCAAACTACAAAAGGTTCTTTGCATGGTGACTTGATGAGTCAGGTTGCCATGCAAGTTGAGGTTTAGCCTCTACATTACTCGCATTGTAAATATGTCTCTACCAATTAGGTGCTTTACTGACAATATACAAGGCCTCTATGATGTGAATAAATGGAGACTGCTTTGGTCATATATAAATACTATACATCCCCATGTGGTTTGTTTGCAAGAACATAATCAACATAGTTTTGCTCGAAGACAAGGAATCTTATCTGGATATCAAATCTTCTATATGCAAGAACTCGAACTTTTTCCGATACCCTCATAATGGTCAAGCATGATTTACAGCCTGCATTAACCCACAATGATTTGAATAACCGTTGGCTTGTGGTACAATGTATGATTGCAAGAGAGCTCTATAAATTTGCAAGTATTTATGCTTCGCAAACTTCAGCATATAGAGCCGAGACATGGTGCTCCTTATGCACATACCCATGGATTTCGAATGCTTTCATCACAAGGGATTTCAATAATTCGCCCGACTTTCATGACAACACCTCTCATCACTCTCATATAATGTCCTGTGAAAGGCAAGATTGCATGCAGACAATGATTTCTTTGAGTGCATGTGATTTGTGGACCCAGCTCATGCCGCATTCAAAGGGTTATACTTTTCATCATAATGCTGTTTTGCATTATTGGGAAGTTTAGATAGATGGTCCCTTCTAAATGCTGCTCAATATGATGCATACACATGTAAGATATGGATTGATCATACATTGCACCTTTCTCATCATTCACCGCTATGGCTTGGTCTGTACTTTGGCATGGTTGACAATGACTGTCCCTTACCTCATAAGAGATTGCTTATGATTAATAACAGTTATTTTGTCACATGCTCTTTTCACTGATTTGGTACGTACAACTATGCATCCTCTTCTCATGCACATGCAAGAGGACATAGATTTCACTTGGTTCAGCTTTGTACAGTGAATGCAAGCTACGATACAGGACTATGGAAGGTGGTATATGGGAGAGAATAGAAGACAAATTGAACAGGCAAAATCTGTAATACAAGAGTACACTGAAATCAGCCATTCTAGAGCTTCATGCGCTTCATCGAGACCTTCAACACTTGAGACCCACGTTTCGGTACCTTGGAAACACCACCACAAAAAGGTGCTTTGCCGTCTCGCAATTGAAGGGGGGATCCCTCTTCCTCGACATTTTTGTTTAGTTTTCTTTGTGTGTGAGTGTCAAGGGTTCTTTGCCTAGGTAGTCTCCCAAAATATGAATAAATGATGTGTGTGTGGGGGGTACTCTGCCCAGATTAAATCCAAAACAAGATGCAATAATCATTGTATGTGTGCTTTGAGTATGATGAACAGCAATTGTTAACACAAGCTGAAAATTGTCTTCGTCAAGATGATGAACGTAAGCTTAATAAATGGCAAACTAGGGCGAGGCAAAAGCCATTACTTTATTAAGGCTGCTTGTCAAAATCTTTTTTCAAAGGCTTGCATGCTTCTATACAAAAACAATGCATTACAAGGGTCAAAAGAATAGATGGTACTTGGACATGCACAAAAACACAACTTGCAGAGGCTTGCGAATGATTACTTTTCTCGCATTTTTGTTGCCCCTCTCCCACTTTCGAGGGAGGCACTTGAGCCGCAAGAACTTTTCTTGCGACATGTTATGCCTATCATTACACACCAAGAGGCGTGTAAACAATATGGATGAGCCCTTCGCAGATGTAGAATTGGACGATTCTATAGAAGGCCTAGATAAATGGAAGTCTCCAGGCTGGGATGGATTGACAGTGGAGTTCTTTCAAATGTTTTGGAATATTTTGAGATCGCCAATTTTGCTTATGGTGAATCACTACGGGAACTTTGACACTTACCATGCTCATTGGAAGAAGGCTTACTGAAATTACTGCCCAAAAAACAGCTATGTGAAGCCATATCGGATTGGCATCCTATCTCTTTAATGCCCGTCACATATAAATTGGTTACCAAGATGCTTGTTAACAGAATAAAAGATGTCCTACATGCAAGTCTACATCCAACGCAGTATGGATTTGTCCCTCGAAGGCAAATCACTGACAATATAGCAAATGTATACATTGGCATTGAATATGCCAAGTATATGGACCAAGATGTTCTCATTATGCAGGTGGACATAGGTAAGGCCTTTGATACAGTACAACGGGACTTTATAGCTGAGGTTATGGACAGAATGGGCTTTGGACCTAGAATGAAAAATGTCATCTTTTGGCTTTATCAAGAGGGATCAACTAAATGCATTTTGGGTAGAGAACTTTCAGCCTCGTGGTATCTTGGGAATTTGTTCGACAGGGTTGTTTGCTTAGTGCACTTTTGTAGGCCATTGCTACTCCTTTACATGGACAAATTGACACAAGATAGATAGCTACATGGTCTCTCCATGGCAGATGGTACACAATTTGTGGCACAGGCATATGTTGATGACTCTTTCTTTTTTCCCAAGAATATAGAGGCTGATGTAAGGACTCTCATGAAAGCCCTGTTCAACTCCAAGATTACATGTAAATTTTCATAAATCAAAGTTGCTTCCTTTGAAAGATTATGATTGACATCAGCTTTTGTGGCCGAGTTAGATCCTCCCACCCAAACAGATAGTCAGGCATCTCGGTTATCCCATTGGTTGGGAGTTGTCTTTGAAAGATGAACTCAGTGGGTGATGGCAAAATTGCACTCTAAAATAGAATATTGGAAATTATCTACATGGCCTCTACATGTGCGATTGCATATAGTACAATCAATAATTATAGCATATGTCCAGTTCTATCTTCCACTCCTACCTTGGTCGAGCAAACATATTGACAACTTCATGTTTAAAGCAATAGAATGCCTATGGAAAACCAAAGCGGATAGAAAAGGGTTACGTTTGTTAAGGTAGGACCTTATCTGTTCGCCCAAAATGCACAATGGGCTCACTGTCCTTAACATTCATTATCATATATTGGCACGGAAAGCCACTCTTCTACCTGCATTTATAGAGCAAGTCAAGCCATGGCACACATGCTGGGAGCTTTGTGCACTAACATGCAAATAGTTGCATATGGACATCGGATCATCAATTATGACGATATAATCTTTGGGCATTTCCATGGCCATATTCCAGGCTCTCCATATTCGGCTGCTCTCATTCGAGATTAGCAAGCTATATTGTGTCATTTACAATGGTCCGGTAGGCCTAACCAAATCAAGGAAACTCACTATTGTTGCAGAGTATTCATTGGAGTAGGGTGTTTAATCCACCGCTTGCTTTGTCTCAAACAAGAAAGGTGTACAATCATTCTACATTGGGAATTCGTCGCATATGTGACGTCATGGATGAAAATGATTATGTTCTCACTTTCCCACGTGCAATCAGACAATGCAATTTGGGGATGCATCACAGGCCAAGCTGGAGAGTCGTTTCAGAAATAATGCAGCCCTTTCAACCAATCCCAATGCTTGAAGAAGCACACATAATTCAAGATTGGTGTTTCGATAGGCACCTTCAAGGATATACTCCTATACCATTTGGCAATTTGTCTGTGGGCCAAGACTTATAGGTTACTCTTACCACCTCCATGGATTGAGGATCATGCAAATCACCTTTGGCATATGTTAAAATCTCTTGCTTGGTGGAAAGTTGCATTGAAAAGAATTCGAAAGAGTGGATTGCCCCTCAAGCAACAATTGTTTCTGTGGAGATGTCTCGTTGGGGTATTCCCAGTGGGCTCTCCTTTGTTACGAAGGCGTATTGCCACTGCTTCTTCTAGGTAGTGCTCTCATCCTACACAGACAATGCCTCACCTTTTGTGGTATTGTTTACACTCTTGGGATTTTCTTGATGATTTGTCTGGACATCTTCAGGCTCGTTTTCCACGGAGGCCTTTTAGTCGAATGTTCTGGCTTTTAGGTAGCCTTTCCCCTTCCCTACACACTATATAGACTTCCTTGACTAGACTAGATTATGGGCATTGTGGACTACCTACCATGCTCGGAATCAATTGCTCTTCTCTGGAGATTATGTACAGTTGTTTGTTTATTTCCGGAGAGCCCTTTTCCAATCCCTCCAAAATTCTCACGAAATCAGGGGACATTCCTTCTAGCAATTAGAAGTGTTTTCCCACTGTTTTTGAACTGAGTAGTAGCTGCCCCGATTTGGGACAGCTATGAATGTATATTTCTTTTTTCTTAATGAGACAGTGGTTTCACTAAAAAAAGAAAGTGTGTGAGTGTGTGTGTGTGTGTGTTTAAATATATACTCCCCATGTATATTTTTTCCTAGTAATAGAAAACTGGTTTTTACTTTTAAAAAAAGGTGTGTAAAAATATCCGATTTATTTAAGAAAAAGTACGGCAACCTACCCAAAAGAAAGAACTTTGAAATAAAATACATCACTATTTTGGTTGAATAAATTGGGCTTACAAGAGTACCTTTGCACAATTACGAACGTCCAAAGTTTCCAGGGCACTGCATCCTTGCAACACACCCTCTAGTATAGACTCTTCAATGCTGGAGGCCTGGAAAATACCAGGTTTGAGACAAGGGTGCCTGACATTCAACAATATGACCTAGAGCTCTCTAAAGCTAACCAAAGAAAAACAAGTAATGACCTGAAGCCAAAGGCTGACAAGCCGAGGACACTTAATGTCTAACTCCTCTAAAGCGGTGCAGTGGCTGCCAAAGAACAATGTGAACATAACATTAGGTTTATGGAAAGGGAAGACAATGAGTTTCAAAACCTTTATAATGGCAGTTCCCCCGAAGCACTCACCTCAGATTTAAAAAGGTGAGATACGAGCATTCCAGCCGGACTTGTGTGATGTTACTTGAAAGGGAAAGGTTCAAGGAAAGTAGGTCCTGAAAACCAGTCGCGTCTGTCATGACCACCTTCTTTATGTTGGGACAACCCACACAATTTAAATATTGGAGAGCTTGGACAGGGCTTGAGTCATGTTCTTGCACTATCATTTTCAGCAAAATTTCCTGTTCACGCTTTGAGCCACCATACACTGCCCTTACATAATTACGTGAATTTTTCCAATTTTCAATATTGTCAGGTTGAGACTCAGATCCCATTGTAAAACCACTCTCTTCATATTGCACTTCAAGCTTCTGGGCACAACTCTTAGCTTGCAATCGATGAGCTTCCTCCATGCTTTTGGCCTTGGTTTTCTCTTTAACCATTGAAAGCTTCTGAGTATGTGGCATGCTCTCCCAGTCCAGATTGTTCAGGTTAACACAGCCATTAAGGTTCACATGGGTGAGGTGGGGGCATTGACTCAAAAGCCCCTCCAATGCTGCCTGCCCAAGGCTCCCATATGACAAGTCTAGCTCCTGCAACTCAGGTAGAACTTTCTTCCCATGAAGTGAATCAAGTGCAGTGTCGACAAGGTACTTGCATGCTAGCAATCTCAATGTCTGTGAAACAAGTCAGATGTAGAGAGAAAAGCCAGAGAAGATTAAAAGACCTCTACATTTGCACCATGATCGCAAGACAGCAAATTTTTATGTTAGATTATGTGCACTTATTTACAATTCTTACCAAATATTAAATAGAGAGCATGTGCACATGATGAAAAATAGAGTTGTGATAGAGACCCTTGGGGAATATGTAAATAAATGTACATGCACGTGCACGTGTATGTATATGAATATGTACTAGACACTCCATCACAGTAGGTTGCTTCACAAAGGGCTTGCAAAGCAGCGGTGAGGGTCGAAGGAAAGGCCCCGAGAGTGCATGCATGAGTGAAGGTCTGTAAGGCAAAGGTGGAGAGAAAGAAAGAAAGAAAGAAAGAAAGAAAGAAAGCTGTATTAACGTCTACTAGAGGCCAAACTCAACCTATGAGACAAATCAATGTACAACTGTCAATGTCTTCTGGATGTCCAGAAAAAAAAGGACAAAATGAACATGAAATAAACTATGAAAGTACTGAGCTAGTGGGGGGGTGTGATGGATGGAGTGAGAGAGAGAGAGAGAGAGAGAGAGAGAGAGATGTTATTGATGTCTACGAAAGACCCAAAGGGTATATGAGACCACAGAGAGAAAGAGAGCAAATTTTTATGCAATCTAACCTTTAACCGAGGACAAGTTTCAAATATTGGAGTCAGATCTCTGAGAAAAGTGTAGGAAAGATCAAGCACTGTTAAGTTGCAAAACTTTCGCAGCGCTGACAAGCCAGCTGGTCCAATGGAAGGGCAAGAAGCTAAGATCAAAGATTGAATCAAAGGGCAAAAAGTTGCCATAGCTTCAAGGAAATCGTCTTCCAGCCGGCTGTAAGAAACAAACCGGCCTATCAATTAGTTAGTTATGATTTGTTTCTTAATAAACTAAAAAAGAAAAACAGATAACTTGGCAATATGTGGAATAACCTGCAATAAAAAGCATCCAATAACGATAGTTGTGGGCAGTAGATATTGGCTTGAGATAGGGCTCCGCATCCCTTCAAATCCAAGAAAGTCATAGACAATGCCTCAATTTTTAGATTTGTCACTCGAGGACAGATACCAAGGTTCAGAGACTGAAGCCCGACCTGCCATGCAATCAACCAAGTTCAGTGAAAAAACTGCACAAGTGTTCTATTTATGTCAATTATATTTTTTAAGAGTAAAAAAACAGAAACCTTGTAATCACTTACAGGAGCAAACCTTGCCGTTGTTAGTTGATCACATCCATCCAGATAAAGCCGCTGCAGTTTCACACATGCAAGTTCCAAAGAGTACATCTTGCAGCATCCAGCCAGTGAAAGAGATTCCAATGATGGGCTCGATATATTCACCACAGTCAAGCTCTACAAAAAAACAAAAAAAAAATCCAATGTTTGCAAAATCCATCAAAAATCATTACAAGCAGAGTTTGAAAGCCAATCATGACTCCTTGCAAGGCTTACATATGAGCTTTTTTAAAGCCCCGTCCTAGACCCAGGTGCATCATTTTGTCCACATGAAAGCAGTGGTCTTTGTTCTACAAATGGTCCCAGAGAAAAGTTGCACGTTGGAAGAATGATGATGGCCTCTCAGAGGAGTAGGTATCCAATGACAATATTACCATTGACTTTTATGCAAGTCGTCTCACCTCTACCTCACCATTAGGGCATACTAGAACTGTTACGGATGAACCAAACCCCTCCCATGGTTTTATGGCTCCATCCGAGCCATTAAAGTTCTCTTCTATGCTGAAAAGTTAAAATCTAACCCAACCTGAAATGAAACAGCTGAGATATCCACTTTTCACTGCAGAGTGGCAATGCAAGCATTCAAATCGACCAAAATAATGTCATCTCCTCCAATAAAAGTAAGAGCTGGATGACTAGGTATTGATTCCTTGTAGTATTTCTCAACAAAGGACCGCCTCCTTGATAAAGGCAGCATCTTTCCCCCTTGCAAAAGGAAGAAGTACGTCATCTCCTATCACATGCACTCTGCACTGTAGTGTGTCAGGCGAAAATTTGAAAGGTGTTTTGGGCTTGTGTACATATGGAATGCATGGCGTGTATAGAGCTTTGCCCTGGAATGCCTTGGCAGATGTACAGGGTGGATGGTTTTGTTGTAGGCTTGTGCAGGTTTGTCCGAAGTGTGGTCCGCTGGAGGTGGTATCAGCTGTTCGGCCGCTTTGTTTGTGTACGCGTCCAAGAAATGAGTGGGCACTCGTAGGTCGTATTCGAAGGTGTGTAGAACCATGGGCGCAATTAAAAATTGAAGGGGCCAATGTTGCCTTGAATAGGGTCCAGATATGGAAGGAAATGTATGTATGCATGGTAGGATGGAGGTGGCACTAGAATTTTTAACGGAGGGAATATGCTCAATTGGATGGTGGCCATTTTCCAGGCTTTAAAATAAAGAATAAAATGACCATCAACGTGGCCAACAAAAAAAGGGTCCACTTGGAGGCTTGCCTTGCTGCCAACACCCTTGCCAGCACAACAATGGAGTCGCCTAGAAGGTTGGCGAAGACAGAGGGTTGCCGCCTTGAGGAAGAGGATGCTTCTCGGGAGCGTGCAGAGCGAACGGAGAAGAGGGAGCTGAAGAGGGCTCTGATGTTGGCGTACCTGCTGCTGGCGACACACACAGAGGAGATGGGCTGCAGAGGAAGTTGAGGGTTGCTGGTGGGGCGCCCTCTGAAGAGAGAGAGAGAGAGAGAGAGAGAGTGGCCGGGTTCTTTCTGGTGTGGTTGGCGTAGCCGCAGGCGCAAAGGAGAGCTAACAGGGAGAGGGAGCAGCCTCTGGAGCGGGCTGCTGGACGTGATGGAAGGTGCTGCTACAGTGGCTGGCGAAGACAGAGGGTTGCCACCTTGAGGAAGAGGATGCTTCTCGGGAGCGTGCAGAGCGAACGGAGAAGAGGGAGCTGAAGAGGGCTCTGATGTTGGCGTAGCTGCTGCTGGCAACACACACAGAGGAGATGGGCTGCAGAGGAAGTTGAGGGTTGCTGGTGGGGCGCCCTTTGAAGAGAGAGAGAGAGAGAGAGTGGCCGGGTTCTTTCTGGTGTGGTTGGCGCACCCGCCGCATGCGCAAAGGAGAGCTAACAGGGAGAGGGAGCAGCCTCTGCAGCGGGCTGCTGGACGTGATGGAAGGTGCTGCTACAGTGGCTGGCGAAGACAGAGGGGAGCCGCCACTGAGGATACTGAAGCAAAGAGAGCGTTTGCCCCCCAGGGGCTGGATGCGCAAGAAGTGAAGTGGGTGGCTGCAATTGGCAGCTGAAGCAAAGGACTGCCGCCTCTGGTTGGAGAGACGGGCTAGGGAAGTCGCCTAGGGGCTGGTACCGTGGGAAGGTAGCCACCTCAGTGGAGTGTGGGGTGGCCAGTGGATCATGTGCCGATGGTCAAAGTTTTGAGGTGTGGTTAAGGTGTGCAGGACAGCGTGGCTGTCCCACTGCAGACGAAGCTGGAATAGCTGTGCTGTTGAAGACAGGTGGACAGGGACGTCGAGGGTCTCTGGTTTTGAGGCCGCCAGTGGTAGCTGAAGTAAGGAGAAAGGGAGCCGCCAAGGAGAGAAGCGAGCAAGAGTGTTCGCCGTGTTGCTGGCTGGGAAGTGCCTTGCTCTTGCCACGGACACTACTGGTGGCTTCACCGTCAGTTCTCAGAGCTGGATGATGTGTTTGTGGTTGAAGGGGCTTGGTTGTCAGACGCAAGGTTGTAATTCCAGAGGCAGTGAGGCCGTGGTCGAATTCCCTTGGCAGTAAATCCAAGCCTGAGTGTTTGTAAGGTTGTGTGAGTAAAGGCTTCTGTGTCGAGAGAAGCTTGTATGAAGTGTTGACTGGAAATGTATTTGTTGCTGAGTGTTTACTTTGATTAAGGTGCCCCTGTTTTGTACTGTCTTTCTGGTGTGGGTGGTGTGGTGAATTGTGTGAGTAGTGTTCCAGCCGGTGGCTGGTGGTGCCCCCGTTGGTGTTAGTGTTTTCCAAGGCTCTTGCAGGGACAGCTATAGAGGCAGGTGATTCCATGTCCGGAATTTCCGACAGCTTTCTGGTGCCCCCACTCAGGAGAGCTCAGGGATTGTTACAGGTTTTCATGATGTGGTCTTATCCAGAATTTCATGGCAGGAAGGGTGAAGATGTGTTTGACTTCTTGGAGCAAATGGAGTTGGCATGCATTAGCAATCATGTTACAGATGAAGAGCATGTTTTGAAGCTAGTAAAGATTTTCTTGAAGGACGATGCCCAAAGCTGGCTTAAAGATTTTGAAGCACAGGATGCGGCATGTGAGCTACATGGTGCTTTGACCTTAGACAGGTTGAAAGAAGGCCTTTTGGAGCATTTTCAGCAAGCAGATGAGCCTAGTGTGCTTTGGCAGGAGTTGAGCATCTTGAAGCAGATCCATGGGCAATCACTGGATGATTTTGTGAAGGTATTTACATGTTTGTGGGGTAAGTGGTGTACGATATTGAAGCAAGAAGTTCCTCCTATGTTTTTGAAGAAAAGCTTGTTTATTGATGGTTTGCTACCCCATTTGAAGGTCAGGGTTGAGTTGAAGAATCCCAAGTCATTTGATGATGCAGTTAGGGTTGCTAGGGAAAAGGAAGGCAAGATTTTCAAGCAGATGGAGATGGGTATTTATCCGCATGAAGGTATTGTGTCTGCAAGGGATATGCATGTAAATTTGGTTGAGGTGGATAAGAGTCCTATGCAAAGTTTGATTAGACAGGAGCCTCAAAGGCCTATACAGGTGCAAAGGGGGATGTTTTATGTGCCTTCTGATTTTTTTCCAAAGTCTTTAAAGCATGTGAAGGTGGATGAAAAGCAGGTGAAGGAGCAAAGTGAAGATGTGTGTTTGAATGGTAAGTGAGATAGGCAGTATGGTTTTTGTAGTCCAAACTGTGCAGGCGGGAGCCCGAAAGGGCTTCCCGTTTTGGATATTATGGAATATGTGGCTGGCTTTGCGGATGTAGCTAAGGTTTTCCCTAATGATGTTGTGATTGAAACTAAGGATGTGCATGTTGAAAAGCAGGATGAGGAATCTAGGTCAAGGTTTGAGACTTTTGCAGATGAGGAGTTGCCAGTGGATTCTTCTTTGGATTTGGACGTCATAGCTGTACATGACAGTGATTTGGAATGCTCTATTAAAGATCATTTACATTCGGATCTGGATGACATGCATGCACATGGAAGCAAAGAGGATGATGCCTTGGGATTAGTTGATGATAAGAAGGAAGAGGAGTTGGATACAGAATGCTTTGACGATGATTCTTTGCCAGATTCTACAAGGGAGGAGGATGGGGTAGAGACTTGTGATGAAGTGAAGATGGTTTGCAATGCGGATATGGAAAGTATAGAGGAAGATCCTATTGTTATGGATTTTCTTGGACAGCTTGATGGTGGTGTGATACCTACAATGAATGATGTGGATGTTTTTCCATTTGATACATTATGTGCTGGGGAGCCTTTGGACGATGATACTAGGGGGGTTGGCAACACTCAAGAAGGTATGCATGTAGATTGGGCTAATGAAGAGCGTTGTGATGAGAGTATTGCACTTGAGGATGATATGTGGGCAGTTGCTAGCCTTGCTGAACAGGAGCCAGAGATAGACATGGATGCAAACATGGTCGAGAGTGTAACAAAGGCTTCTTTGCGTGTTGCTGAAATGCTAAAGGCAAAGTCCATGGATGACAAAGATTCTGAACCAGTTGAGCTGTATGGTTGTGAAGAGATGCCTATTTTACAAGAGTTGGAAGTGCTTGTGGACACTACTGTTGGAAAGGATGTGGATTTTTGTGTGCATAAAAGTCAGAATGCTGGAACTTGGCCTTCACTGGTGTTGATGAATTGGATGCTAAATGTTGCAATGCCACAGGTTTTGAAGACAAGGAGGTTTGTTGTGAGTGAAGTGCAAAGGCTTGAGGGTGATGCTGCGTGGTCAGAGTCTGTGAATGCTTATCAAATGATGGATGGAAATGATTTGGTGGCACATATGGTTGATGTTTGGTATGTAGTGATCCAGCCATTTTGTTTCATAGATGTTGGGAAATGGGATGGTGACTTACAGCAGTTTCCTTTTGATCCTGGTGGATAGCTATTGGACTTTATCTTTTTGTTGCTGAGCATAAATGCTCTAGCAGACGGGGGGGTTGGCAAAGTATGTCAAGCGAAAATTTGAAAGGTGTTTTGGGCTTGGAATGCATGGCGTGTATAGAGCTTTGCCCTGGAATGCCTTGGCAGATGTACAGGGTGGATGGTTTTGTTGTAGGCTTGTGCAGGTTTGTCCGAAGTGTGGTCCGCTGGAGGTGGTATCAGCTGTTCGGCCGCTTTGTTTGTGTACGCGTCCAAGAATTGAGTGGACACTCGTAGGTCGTATTCGAAGGTGTGTAGAACCATGGGCGGCAATTAAAAATTGAACGGGCCAATGTTGCCTTGAATAGGGTCCAGATATGGAAGGAAATGTATGTATGCATGGTAGGATGGAGGTGGCACTAGAATTTTTAACGGAGGGAATATGCTCAATTGGATGGTGGCCATTTTCCAGGCTTTAAAATAAAGAATAAAATGACCATCAACGTGGCCAACAAAAAAAGGGTCCACTTGGAGGCTTGCCTTGCTGCCAACACCCTTGCCAGCACAACAATGGAGTCGCCTAGAAGGTTGGCGAAGACAGAGGGTTGCCGCCTTGAGGAAGAGGATGCTTCTCGGGAGCGTGCAGAGCGAACGGAGAAGAGGGAGCTGAAGAGGGCTCTGATGTTGGCGTACCTGCCTGCTGGCGACACACACAGAGGAGATGGGCTGCAGAGGAAGTTGAGGGTTGCTGGTGGGGCGCCCTCTGAAGAGAGAGAGAGAGAGAGAGTGGCCAGGTTCTTTCTGGTGTGGTTGGCGCAACCGCAAGCGCAAAGGAGAGCTAACAAGGAGAGGGAGCAGCCTCTGGAGCGGGCTGCTGGACGTGATGGAAGGTGCTGCTACAGTGGTTGGCGAAGACAGAGGGTTGCCGCCTTGAGGAAGAGGATGCTTCTCGGGAGCGTGCAGAGCGAATGGAGAAGAGGGAGCTGAAGAGAGCTTTGATGTTGGCGTAGCTGCTGCTGGCGACACACACAGAGGAGATGGGCTGCAGAGGAAGTTGAGGGTTGCTAGTGGGGCGCCCTTTGAAGAGAGAGAGAGAGAGTGTGGCCGGGTTCTTTCTGGTGTGGTTGGCGCAGCCGCAGGCGCAAAGGAGAGCTAACAGGGAGAGGGAGCAGCCTCTGGAGCAGGCTGCTGGACGTGATGGAAGGTGCTGCTGCAATGGCTGGCGAAGACAGAGGGTTGCCGCTTTGAGGAAGAGGATGCTTCTCGGGAGCGTGCAGAGCGAACAGAGAAGAGGGAGCTGAAGAGGGCTCTGATGTTGGCGTAGCTGCTGCTGGCGACGCACACAGAGGAGATGGGCTGCAGAGGAAGTTGAGGGTTGCTAGTGGGGCGCCCTCTGAAGAGAGAGAAATGAAATGAAATGAAATGAAATGAGACCAAAAAGGTTACAACAATTGGTGGATCTGATACAATGTCTGTGTAAGGAAAGCTAAAAACAATTAAACAACTAACTGAAACTGAAACAACTATGAGGAAAAGTACGGTACCAGGAGCTCCTAATGGATAACATGTGGGAGAGAGAGAGAGAGAGTAGCCGGGTTCTTTCTGGTGTGGTTGGCGCAGCCGCAAGCGCAAAGGAGAGCTAACAAGGAGAGGGAGCAGCCTCTGTAGCGGGCTGCTGGACGTGATGGAAAGTGCTGCTACAGTGGTTGGCGAAGACAGAGGGGAGCCGCCACTCAGGATACTGAAGCAAAGAGAGCGTTTTCCGCAGGGGCTGGATGCGCAGGAGTGAAGTGAAGTGGGTGGCTGCGGTTGGCAGCTGAAGCAAAGGACTGCCGCCTCTGGTTGGAGAGACGGGCTAGGGAAGTCGCCTAGGGGCTGGTACCATGGGAAGGTAGCCGCCTCAGTGGAGTGTGGGGTGGCCAGTGGATCATGTGCCGATGGTCAAAGTTTTGAGGTGTGGTTAAGGTGTGCAGGACAACGTGGCTGTCCCACTGCAGACGAAGGTGGAATAGTTGTGGCTGCTAAAGACAGGTGGACAGGGACGTCGAGGGTCTGGTTTTGAGGCCGCCAATGGTAGCTGAAGTAAGGAGAAAGGGAGCCGCCAGGGTGAGAAGCGAGCAAGAGTGTTCGCCGTGTTGCTGGCTGGGGAGTGCCTTGCTCTTGCCACGGACGCTAGTGGTGGCTTCGCCGTTAGTTCTCAGAGCTGGATGCAGTGAGAGAAGAGGTTGATGTGTTTGTGGTTGAAGGGGCTTGGTTGTCAGATGCAAGGTTGTAATTCCAGAGGCAGTGAGGCCGTGGTCAAATTCCCTTGGCAGTAAATCCAAGCCAGAGTGTTTGTATGGTTGTGTGAGTAAGGCTTCTGTGTCGGAAGAAGCTTGTATGAAGTGTTGACTGGAAATGTATTTGTTGTTGGGTGTTTACTTTGATTAAGGTGCCCCTGTTTTGTGCTGTCTTTCTCGTGTGGGTGGTGTGGTGAATTGTGTGAGTAGTGTTCCAGCCGGTGGCTGGTGGTGCCCCCATTGGTGTTAGTGTTTTCCAAGGCTGTTGGAGGGACAGCTATAGAGGCAGGTGATTCTGTGTCCGGAATTTCCGACATAGTGCATGGTGACAAACTGGCTCATCATCATCAGTGCAACATTGTAACAATATTAGTACAATTCAAGATGATATTTGTCGTACGTCGTGACCCCATTGTAATCCTCATTCCAGGATATGTTAGGCACGAGCTACGTAGGTCATTCTCAGCCATAGCAAGTCAGTCAATCAGTCTGAGCTCCTTAACCCACTTAAAGAGACGCATTCATGCATATACAGTCAATAGAAACCTTAGGGTTTGCATTAGAAAGCATTCTGTATATTGCACATCATTCATGCATAGCATCTAGACCATTGCAGGAACCCAGATATCATCCAATATTTATCACGATAATTACTAGGATTTTTTTGGTATTTTTCCCATCATTTTCAGCATTTTATACACATTTATGCATTTATTATTGGACATGAGCAGTTGGCCAGCTCAGTAGCCAGCCGACTGGCTCCATGAGTCCATATAAATAGAATCCTTGCATCATCATTCATTCATTCAATCATATTCAACAAAGGAGCCTTCAAGCGCTTGTCATCCTCAGCACTAGGAGCATAAGCGATTGCAGTTTCAACCTCCTCCTCTCAGCATTTTCCTCCTACAGCCCTAGGCGCATCAACGCATGAGCATTCATCCCCTGCATCAACAAAACGCAGCAGTTTCAGCATTCAGCCAGCATTCAGCCTTGCGTTTTCTGCATCCATACAGTTTTCAGCCAGTATTCAGCCTTGCGTTTTCTGCATCCATACAGTTTTCAGCATTCATCCATTCATCGTTTTGCTCCAGCCACTTGGTGAAGGTAAAACGCAGCATTCATATTCATTTACAGCATTCATACTCAGTCTGGAAAAGTCCCAAACAGCCCCCCTCTCAGCCCTAGCTTTGCATCCTTCCCTCATTCCATTGGGAAGAGTGCATAGGCTCGAGATTGGACATCTTCAGTGCTTCTACAGCAGTATACAGTTCAGCCCAACACTTGGTCTTCAGAGGTCTTGCGTTTGGCTTATCATCCATGTCCTCTAAGTATCCAGTATGACAATGTCCTTCCTGATAACCATGTTCCACTCTATGCGGTTGAGAGCAAAAGACAGGGCCTCTATGCTAACTGGAACCGGGGGAGTGAATCCACTTGCATGCCGTGCATGCCAAACCAAGTGCCTACCTATGCATACCAACACTCTGTATCTCCCCAGAGTGTCAGTTGTCTCAAGGACTCCAGGGCTAGCCGGGGGTATCTATCCAGCGGAAGCTCCCATAGCCTGCGCCAATATGTCACTGTCTGGAATAGAGCCTCTGTCACTATCAGTGCAGCCTCCATCTCTGCACACACAATTTCATGTGGCACTGATGGCATACTCCTAATCATGTGCGAGATCATCGCCACTAGGGGCCTCTCCATCGACTTCCACCCATCACATACCTCCTCTGTATCTATCTCGGCCGTCTCTCTCCTCTGTCTCCTCCTGTGGTATACGCTGGGACCCCAGATGAGTGCAGGTGTAACTAGAGTATCAAATAGTCAAAGCTTCGTCCTCGGCACCTGAAACTGTATCTCTGAGAATTGCCTCTCTAGCAAGCCAAGGGCTGCATATCCCCTCATCAATCTAGCTTTGGCCGCCTTCCGCATCGAGAACCGAGATCCAGCAAAAGTGATCCCAAGGTATACATATCAGGTAACATACTCCACAAGCTCTCCACTGTATGTAAACTGTATTGCAGATCTACCTATCCACTGTGGGGAGGTATTAAAGATCATGACCTTGGTCTTTCCAAGGTTCACAGGAGTCCCGATCCTTGCAAAAGGCCCGTAATGCATCCAAATGCCTTTGTAGCCGCTCTGTTGAATCAGAAATAAGAACAATATCATCTGCATATACAAGAGGATCAGTATCAGGACTCCTGCTAAATGTGCTCTTGGTCCTCCCTTTCTGTCTATGTAATCTAAGATCTCGTCAATGTATGGACCAAATAGTCTGGGAGACAAGCGGTAGCCCTGCTTCACCCCAACAGGTTGTGTATGATCTCTGAGTCACCTCTTGGAGCCCGTACTTTGCCTGTGACTGACTCATAGAGTGTAATGATCCCCCAAAGCATCTTTGCTGGCACTCCCATATCTTGCAGTCTCCTCATCAGTATGGCCCGTGGAGCAGTATCAAAAGCCTTGCGGAAATCCACAAAGCAGCAGTATATACAATGCCCATGAGCTCTTCCCTCCTCAATGATCCCCCGTAGTGTAAAGATATGATCTAGTGTGGAGTGCCCTCTCCTGAAGCCTACCTGCCCTATGCTCTGAGTCTTTGCTCTTCAGACCATCTACTAAGCTCATGCTCCAAAATTGAACCATAATCTTGGCCAAGGTGTGATCAATCATGAGTCCTGTAGTTGTTGGGGTCCATGGGGTCACTTGCTTTCAAGATAGGTACAATAGTATTCGATGACCAGCTGGTGGGGAAGCCCTCAAATAGAGCCCTGTTAAACATGTGAACCAGTAAAGGGGCTAGTGTGTCCCTAGCATGAGAGAAATGCTCGGTGAGGAGTCCATCATGATCCTATGCTCTCCCAGTCTAGTCTGCATCCTATCAATAGCATTGCTCACCATGCTAAGGTGAAAGAAAGAAGAGTGAGGGGGACGAGGTTCAGGTGGATTGGGGAGAGGGATGCTTGGGGGCATGGTAGAGAGAGGTGACATTTCCAGGTGCCGGGTGAAATAATCCAAGTCGGCAAGCAATGATCCTGGAAGATTCTCCAGGCCTCCTTACAATCCCTCCCAAGAAATAGCTGGTATAGCTCCTGCTCAAGCTTGGGTCGGTAGGCTCTCTTCTTCCTCCATGTGAGACGCCGGAAGATCACTCACGCCGCCTGTTAGTGAGTGGTGGATCCTAGCCCCACCTCTCGATGTAGACGGGCTCGGGTATCACAACATTCCTCATCGTATCAGCTATTTTGTGGGACAATCCCTCCTAGTGATGTAGGGGTGGCTTTGGAGTGCAAGAAGGCGGCTGCAACGGACGTATGGAGGGTGGCTGCGAGCTCTGTGGTAAGCTCATCAAGTGGGATGTGGGGGTCAAGGTCGGAGAGGATGCGGTAGACATGATCAAAATAGATGGAAGAGGTTTCTCTGGTGAATTGTTATCTCGGGTGGCTGTGATGGGGCAAAAGTTGGCGATCTGTTTTTTTGGAAGAGGAAAACCATGGTTATGCCATGTATAGGGTTATAGTTTTTTTTAATCAACATTCATGCTGTTTTTATCATAAAAGAAGCATGGGTCTGTTTTTAATTAAAAAAGCAAGGGGGGCCAAGTCTAGGGCCCCGAAGGGGGGGGGGGGGGGAGTGGTGGGGGGGGGGGGGCAATTTTTAGCGCACATGTTAAAAAAAGGCCTTTTTCGTAAAAGAAAAAAAACACTCGAGTGTTTTTCAAGCCATAAAAGGGAAGGCCTAAGGCCCTTTGTACTCAACCTGTTACAAAATCGAGTGAAATGGCCGTTGCGACGATTCGCAACCGGATCTTCATCTCTCATGTGTGGAGCATACTTGTGTCACCTTGTTTGGCATGCTTATCTCTAGTTTCTCGTGTGAAACGTATGTTTTTTCCTGGATTTTCCTGAATTTTCAGAATCGGTCACATAGGTGTCTTGCAGGAGCAGACCTTTCTTTATTTGTATTTCTCCATTTACCATGGCGGTTCAACTCCGCTTTGTTGATGACGTTTCCAACCATGAGGAAGATCATCCTCAAGGGTCACGAGAATACCCAGAGGCATAGCTGCACGTGGTCATGGGGGTTGAGAAAGCTTACTTCAAGGAGCAGACAGCACAACTACAAGCAGAGTTTCGGGAAGAGATCTAGCTTTTACGGCATCAAATGGTTGTACTTCAGTGAGCGGTGATTGGTGCAATGGCTCCTGCGGGACTGGCAGAAGTAGCTCCTTTGTTCACACTTGAGGCTTTTGCATGTGAGAAAAAGGAGAGAACCCAAGAGGTGGTTGACTCTTGGCTCAACCGTTGGAACGTACACTGACGAGAAGGAGAGCAGCTAACTAAGAAGAGGTCATGGTAGTACCCATTGCCAATAATTGGTCATGGATTACCTTAACCTTCATCACAAACGATTGCATGGAAGTCCCTGCTGTAAACTCCAGAGAAAAGAGCTTACCCAATAGATTGACAGACCGCATTGTAGAGTCCCGTGCATATAGATATGTCAGCTTTCTACAAACAGAAGCAGCACAATCCAATGTTTGCACGGCGGGGGAGACCTCTGGTGAGATGGCTCGTACAAGTGCAGAGTGAGCTTTTGAGTCTTGATTCTCCCAAGCTGAAAGTTCTGCAAGAAAGGCATCCTCCTGGTCTTAAGTCCACTTCCTAGAGCTAGTAGGACGTTCGAGCTTTCGTTCGTGGCCCTGAACAATCTCCCAGAGTCCCTTGTGTGTGAACCAGACCTTCATCTCTAGCTTCCAGTGATCATAGTTTGAACCACTGAGGTTGTCCTCATTGTTCGTACAGGGAGGACCCATATCTGTCTCAAAGAAGCTATGTCTCAAACAACCTCTGTAGCTAAGCAATCCACGTGCTCTCTCAAGCACCTTTCCCACAGGATCCAATTCGGAACTAGTAGCCGCCTCTGAAGATGCAGGCTGGAGAGCAGCAAAAGGAACCCAAAACACACCACCGGGAACCTCCTACCATAAGGGGGAGGAGATCTTGGAGGAAGAAGAGCTGATGTGCCACTTGTCTGGCAAAAATATCCTTCAAGAATCTTCCAAAGAATTGATACCCTTATTGAATTTGCAGCTAGAACTCCTCACTTACCTCTGTAGAAGAAAACGCAGCCTGGGGGCTAGCCGACAGCAGTAGGAGGGCTTGTAGATCAAAAAAAATGCAGCTAAGGAAGAAAACGTAGCCATTGTTTGAAGTATCTACAGCCTCGAGAATCTAGGGAAGCAGAAAACGCAAGGCATAGTTGAAGAAGGAGTGACGTAGAGAGCAGATTGTGCAACAGCCAGAGCCTAAGCGTATGATACCATGAAAGAGTGTGCACAAGCGGAAGCAAATAAACATGAGAGAGAGAAAGATTGCAAGCAAGAACAAGAGCTTTATTAGATTGAGGTTACAGAGTACAAGAGCCAGCAAATAGGGCACTGTTGGATGATTGAAAAAATAAAAGAGAGCAACTCTTATATACTTGTGCATGAACCAGGTCAGCTGTAGAAACAGGCCGACAAAATATGAATAGATGTAAATACGATGTGATAAGATGTGAATACGATGTGATAAGATGTGAGTGGATGTGATAAGATGTAAATGCGATGTGATAGGATGTGATAAGATGTGAATGTAACGTAATGTAAATGGATGTGGATGTAGATGTGATGAGATGTGGGTGGGATGTGATGTGATGTAAATGGATGTGGATGTGGATGTGGATTTGATGCGATGTGATGTAAATGGATGTGGATGTGGATGTGAAGAGATGTGGATGTGATGTGATGTGATGTAAATGGATGTGGATGTGGATGTGAAGGGATGTGGACGTGAAGGGATGTGGACCTCCACGACAGCATATGAAGATGCATTATTTTAACACTTCGGAGGAGTGTCTCACAAACAGCCAAATACAATGAAGAAGTTTGATCAAGGACAGACTGGGGGACAGCAGCAAGTCCAATCCAACTATGCTTTTCTCTGCCCGATGGAAGTTAAACGCTTGATTTTGGGGTAATATCAGTCCTACTCCAGTAGATGGTAGGAAAATATCTCTAATGGGTATATGTGGAAGATAACCCAAGAAAAAGTCTAAATGAGCAATGCTTTTCAGCACACAACTTTATCAAAATATTTTTCAGCACGCTACGTCCAGTAATTAACTAATCACAAGTCTACATCTGAATACACAACTCCTTCACAAACAGACGGAAAGTCTTACCTCACAACTATCTAGAGTCAGTGAGGTCAGCCTGGGGCAACCACCGCCCACACTGAAAACTTCACAAATGGAGTTCGACAATGAATCGCACTCTGAAAGGTCAACCGTACAGAGGCAAGGGCATTGCAGAATCATGGTGGTGAGAGACACCTGCTTCTGAAGGACAAGCCTCTGCAAAGTGCACACTACAATCAGTGTTTCTATTAACCATGATATAATAGGTATGCAAATAAGATTTAAAAAGCAAGAAAAAAAATCAAGGGGCACACCTTAAGTGCAAGAGATGAGATGTCTATGCGCTTCAAAATGGGACAGGTATATATGCTAATGTTCACCAACGCAGGACAGAATAGAGTCAAATCAACAAACCTGTAGCAGCAAAACTACACTTCAATCACAGCAGCACCTTACATCTTCAATTACTGTTCAAAAAAAAAAAAGTCCTCTACAAGCCAGTTTGCTCTTACTTGCGGCAATTAGAAAAAGTTATATTTTGCAAAAGTTGCAAGTCCAAGACAACAGAGGTCAGCAATGCACAGAGATCCAGCCTTATAGTCTGCATAAAGAAGACATAGACCCTTGTGATTTACTCATTCATCTTAGTGTTACGTCACCTGTATTTACAGGATTCCTCTAAAGAAGTATATAAAAAAGAGTCTAAGGGCTACGCTAGTGGATGAGGTGGCCAATCGGAGGAGAAATTTCCTAGGGAAAAGCCCTAGAAATTTGATTGATTCTCGTCCAATTGGCCACCTCATCCACTAGCCTGTCCCTCCAAACAGGACATGGTTGCCAGGATGGAGCATGTGCAAAGAGAGCTTAGGGTTTTCTAAAAGGCTATGGGGGATGGAGGATAGCCATGGTGAGTGTGTGTGTGTGTGTGTCTGTGTGTGTGTTGGGGGGGGGAGAGAGAGAGAGAGAGAGAGAGAGAGAGAGAGAGATGTGACAAACTCGAGAAAAAGATTGCACAACTCAAATGATACTCCATGTTATGTACATGCTGAATATGATGATCGGTCAGCCTGGATGATGCCCATGACTGATGTAATGTTGTTGGCCTAGAAATTTGATTTATTGTCTCCCAAGGCATTTCTCGTCCAATTGGCCAGGGAAAATCCCTAGAAATTTGATTGATTCTCGTCCAATTGGCCACCTCATCCACTAGCCTGTCCCTCCAAACTCCTTATTATGTTAACATTCATGGTTGCCAGGATGGAGCATGTGCAAAGAGAGATTAGGGTTTTCTAAAAGGCTATGGGGAATGGAGGGTAGCCATGGTGAGTGTGTGTGTGTGTGTGTGTGTGTCTGTGTGTGTAATGGGGGCATAGAACCACCCAAATGATGCCAAAACTGAGAACATGTGGACTGATGCATATGAGGATTAGCCATGGCCACATATGTGCATGTGACACAAAAAATGCACAAAGCACATATGAAGCATAGCTAAGGTGGCTCTGAGATACCATGTTAGCATTCATGGTGCCAAGATGGAGCATGTGCAAATAGAGATTAGGGTTTGCTGAAAAGCTATGGTGGATGGAGGATAGCCATGGTGAGTGTGTGTGTGGAGAGAGAGAGAGAGAAATGACAAACTCAAGAGAGAAAGATTGCACAACTCAAATCATACTCCATGTTAATAGAACACCCAAGTAATGCTTTTATAGGCACTAAGCCTTATCTTTTGACCAAAACCTAATAAGGGCTATTCACACCCCAAGAGGGTATTCACGCCAACTCCTACCCAACACATATTACATACACTTCCTCAAAGGAACCCATGAATATTGGTCGTATGAAAAGCCTTATCTTGAAAGAAAAATACAAGATTATCCTACCTCAAGCATCAAGCATTGTGAAAGTGCTGCCATTGATGTAGAATTGATGCCTTCACAGTTCTGTAACCTCAGCTCTTTCAGCATTGGCAAGCAAACACCCTACACAAAGCCAGCGGCTCGCAATGAATATAAGGTCAGATATGAATAATAATATGATTGATCATCTAACTTATGCTCCATATTCAACAAGGCATCATTCTGAGCCATGTATTCACCTGTAATGAGATGTTCGGACAATGAGACACATCCAAAGTGTAAAGATTCAAGCAAGCAACGGAGATTTCTCGCAAGGTTTCATCACTGACATAGGAACAGTGTGAGATATCCAAATCTAAAAGTGCCGGACAAGCAGTGGTAGCTGCACGAATGCCAGCATCTGAAAGCTTATGGCATGATGACACATCCAGGCTAAGCAGCATGGGGCAATGTAGCATTGCCGAGGCCATGCTTGTCCCCTTCAATGACAACTTATCCAGCAATGGACACCTGTAAATTGTAGATTATAAAAGTGAACCCTCTCTCTCTCTCTCTCTCTCTCTCTCTCTCTCTCTCTAGAGATATGATAGACTTGCTAGCTCTCATGTTTAATAGAGCCATGTGTGAGGGGTTTCCTGGGACTTGGAGTACTTCCACGATTGTGCCGGTACTCAAGTCTGGAGATCCGAGCCTGCCGACTAACTACCACACCATTATGATTGGTCACTCACTGGCCAAGCTATATGCCTCTATTCTTGAGCAGGAGTTGAGCAGATGGGCAGAGAGACAAGGGGTCCGAGCTCAGGGACAGGCCGGTTTCAAGAGGAGATTCTCTACTTTGGATCATATCTTTACCCTCAGGGCTATCATTGAGGAGGGCAGAGCACATGGGAGGAGGATCTACTGTGGCTTTGTGGATTTCCGCAAGGCCTTTGACACAGTGCCCAGAGCTAGATTGATGCGTAGGCTGCAAGACTTGGGGGTTCCATGTGAGCTCATTTGGGGTATTATGGCACTTTATGAGACAGTAGTTGGGCAGGTGCGGACTTCAAAGGGTCTCTCCCAGCCAATACACTCCACTATAGGGGTGAAATAGGGCTGCCCGCTCTCTCCGACTCTATTTGGACTATACATTGATGAGATTTTTGATTATATTGGGACACGAGGGGACAGAGGAGCCCAGTTGACTGGCACTTGGATACCTCTGCTCTTATATGCTGATGATATTGTGCTTATAGCAGACTCACAAGAGGGTATGCAGAGGCACTTGGATACTTTACATGCTTATGCACACGACAGTGGGCTCTTAGTTAACCTTGGTAAGACCAAGGTTATGGTGTTTAATACTACAGCTCAGTGGGTCTGGAGATTAGCGCCTATTTTCACATATGAGCAGGAGACAGTGGAGTATGTTGACTCATACACATATCTTGGAGTGGTGTTCACTCGGCCCACATTTTCCATGAAGGGGGCAGCAGAGGCCAGACTGACTAGAGGATATACAGCACTCCACAAGCTCTGTCACATGCACTCTGCACTCAGTGCATGGTGACAAGATGGCTCATCATCAACAGTGTACATTATTAGAACCCAGTAGGATGATATTTGTCGTACACCGTGACCCCATTGTACATCCTCAATCCAAGATAAGTCAGGCACGAGCTATGTAGGTCATTCCTCGGCCTTAGCGGGTCAGTCAATCAGTCAAGTCCCTTAACCCACTTGGAGAGAATCATTCATGCATGTAGAGTCAGTAGAAGCCTTAGGGTTTGCATCAGAAAGCACTCTGCATCCTGCATAATATGCATTCATATGCCTGTGCATCATTTAGAACATCTCAGAAGCCTTAGGGAATTTACTAGGATTTATCTGGTATTTTTTTTCATATTTTATGGTATTTATTTAGCATTTAATGTCATTTATTACTTAGGGAATTTACTAGGATTTATCTGGTATTTTTCCCATATTTTATGGTATTTATTTAGCATTTAATGTCATTTATAAGTATAAACTTTATTAAATAAATGACCAGCCAACTTGACCAACCCCTAGTTAGTATAAATAGGCTTGCATAGGGCTTAGTTCTACCGTTCAGTCTACAGTGAGCTAGGCGCCTTCATCCTCAGCACCACGAGCATTCCCCGCCTTTAGCCTAGACTGGTCCCTGCCTCTGGAGCTTGTGTTAGTGCTTTCAGCCTTCCTTGCAGCTTAACGCAGCCCCTTCATGCAGTCCATTCAGTAGCCAGCAGTTACACAGTCTCTAACGCAGCAGTTCATTCTTTCTATACCCTAAACACAGCAATTCAGACCATCAGCCCTTAGGCGATTGCATATAGTACCCTGCCAAGCCCCAGGACAGTAGATTACAGTCTGCGTTTGAGCACATAACACCACCAGCAGCCATTCAGTCCCCTCCATGCCTGCGTTTGCAGATCTACAGCCGTACAGCAGTGCATTTCAGTCTACAGTCTGCGTTTTCAGTCCAGCATCAGTTCTACAACAGTATTCTGCCTTCTGTGCATCATCCATACATGCAACAGTCATCTGGTGAAGGTAACATATCATTCATAAGCATTTACAGCATAGTTACATAGCTTAGAACAGTCCACCGCAATCCTTTCTCAGCCTCAGATGTGCAGCCCTTCCCCTCATGCCCTTGGGAAGAGTGCATAGGCCCGAGATCAGTTCATTGAGGTGTTTCTACAGCCGTGTACAGTTCAGCCACACTTCCGATCCTCCTAGATCTTGCGTTTGGCTTATCTACAGTCCACAGTCATTCTCTCTAACGTAATAAAGCAAATACTATCTCGTTATCGGGATAGGGGGCCCTTCAGTGGGTAATTCGGGACCCAATCTGGTGTACAGTTCTCATATCTCTCTCTCGTATCTCTTTAAAGTTTGAAGTCATTAAAGAGGATTGCTAAACTCACGAAACTCAAGATACAGAAGACAGTGTGAGCATTTGTGTGACAGGATCCTCCAATACGAAGACTTCCGCAGCATATTACAAGCTCTCTCTACTCTCTCTCTTGTTCGTTGTCTGCTTCCGCCTGTGCATTCTCCAACATGGTATCATTCGCTTAGGTTCACGCTGCTCCATCCTTCTGCAAACTGCTAGCCATCTTCTATCTTGCTGTGCGTTTTGTTTCCGTTGCTTCTCCAGCTGTAGACCAGTCTCCTTCAATGGCTATGGTTCATTACCCTGCTGCTTTTTTTGGTCCAGCCCTCTTGCTGCTGTTTCCGGGCGGCGTTTTGATCTTCCGAGGCACACTGCGAAGTGTGGCTGCGTTTTCTGGTCCAGCCAATCCTCACCTTGCTGTCGGCCAGCCTTATAGGTTGCGTTTTGTCCTACACATGCAGGTTCTTGGAGTTGTGGTTGTCTTCTACTTCAGCATCAATTGTGGTGAGCTTCTTGCATGAGGCGTTGCTAAATAAGTGGCACTACATCTTCTTCCTCCACAAGTCCCTACCCTTCCCGGTAGGAGGCTCCCGGTGGTTTCCCTCTGTCTCTCTCAGGTTTGAGAGGGGGCTGATTGGTTGTGGAGCCTCTCTTTCTTGGAAAGCACTTGCGAGGAGTCTTGGAGAGCTAAAATTTGTGTTCTTTGTTGCTGTGGATATGGCAACCCCC
Source organism: Cibotium barometz (assembly GCF_041138505.1). Lineage (NCBI taxonomy): Eukaryota > Viridiplantae > Streptophyta > Polypodiopsida > Cyatheales > Cibotiaceae > Cibotium > Cibotium barometz. Next base: position 58,690,126 of record NC_141052.1, on the reverse strand, counting down.
TTACGAACAAGGATGACAAGTTGAAAGGACCCAACTATGCCCATTGGAAGCTTCAAATGCGGATCTGGTTCATCCACAAGGGTTTGTGGGATATTGTTCAAGGCACTGAGAGAAAGCCCGAGCGTCCTCATAACTCTAGGAGGTGAACTCAAGATCAAGAGGATGAATTCGTTGCGGAATCACAAGACTCGGAGAATCAAGATTCGAAGGCGCATTCACTGCTTGTGCGGACCATCACAAAGGAGGTCTCACCAATCGTGCAAACTCTCACCAGTGCTCATCAAGTATGGTCTAAATTGGAGGATCTCTTTGCTCGAGATTCGTCGATGAGGACAGTTACCTTGCAAGGGCAGCTCTACAGTTTGTTATTTCCTGTAGGCAATTCCATGTAGTCGTTCCTCATGAAGACCAAGGTAGTCCATGACCAGTTACTAGCTATGGGTGCTGCTTTGTCCTCTCCTCAACTGGCTACACTCATCCTCCACAAGCTTCCCCCGGACTATGATCTGATTTCTCGATCTTTGCGGTGCCAGGTCACATCCACTCAGTTGGATTTTGATGATCTTAGCTCCCTACTCTTGGAGGAAGAGTCCATCCTCGTTTCACAGGGTAACTTGAAGGTGTCTCTCAACAGTTCTGACCAGGCACTTTCTTCAGTTCAGAAGAAAGGTCGGAGTCGCTACTTCTCTTGCCGGAAGAGGGGACATATTGTCACCAATCTAGACATTTCCAATATGAAAGGGGTCTGGTAGACTCCAGGACGTCCAAATATTCGGAAAGAACAAGCTTTGGGAATGGGGGATTATCCAGGAATACAAAGGATCACACTCCTAAAATTTAGGAGAGTTGCTATTTTTGGCCCGACTCCGATGGAAATTCTATTTACGTCATTACGTCTGGAATTGAGCAGATACCAAGAGTTGTCAAAGTACCTATGACAAATGGACTACCAGTTGGGATATTTTTAGAGATAAAGATTATGGGAGAACCCATCTCTTAGATTGGGAGAAAGTGGATCAAAGTGAGACAAGTGGCCTCACACTTGTCAAGAAAGTGGATCAAAGTGAGACAAGTGGCCTCACGCTTGTCATTATAGCCTTCTCTTGCCATTTTAGCTCATGGGAGGCCCAAGTCTATAAATTGGAGCCCTCTCTCTTCATTTGAAGGAGGCTCTCTTGCTGCACACTAGCCTCTACCACCATTACATGCTGCCCTAATGATGGCTACTCTCTTTCTCTCTCTCTTGAAGGCTGCCCATGAAGAATACGGGCTGTTAGGGACTGTTTTGGAGGCTTCCATCACGAAGAAATACTGAAGACAAGGGTATTTAATCATTTTATTATGATTTCTACCAATTGTACTTCTTGTACCAGCCCTTGTACTTGATGTACCAATTGTACCAGCCATTGTACTTGCTGTACCTGCTGTACCAACCACTGTACATGTACTAGCTGAGTGGAGGATTGTACCTACTGTTTCAGATTCTGTACCTGCTGTACCACCCACTGTACCTACTGTACCAACCATTGTACATGTTGTACCGTCTGAGTGGAGGATTGTACCTACTGTTCCAGATTCTGTAGCTGCTGTACCAGCTCTATTGGTGCTGCCCTGACTTGTTTTGGTTGCCCGTGGTGCTGCCCGACTTGTTCATGGTGATGTATATGGTATATTATTTGCTTCAGCTGAGTTTTTCACATATGGCATCTTGAAGACCCGTGGTGATGAGGGAGATCAGTACCCTCAAGGGAAGAGGTAGTTTACACACATTCATCGTATTTAGGGGCTTCTTTTGATAATAGCCCGTGTGTTTGATCCAACGATGGTTGTATATGGATAATCCGGCATCTCCCGTGGGTAGAGTAAGACCCTCAAAACTGGTACATGATATTATTCTCCTTGGGTAATAAAATACTCCAAGGGGGGGGTTGGCCCATTCTGGCCTCTATGCGGTGTCACATGTGCAAGCTCCACTTTTCTGTATACACGTGCCCGTATGTGACAATGGAATTAGAGCATTGGTTTCGTTTTTTGCTTGAGAAAGACCATTTTTGGGCATACGAAAAGCTTTTTGCTGAGCATACAGATTGTGAAACATGAGCATGCAAGCAGTGTTTGGTGAGCATTCAGATGCACAGCATTCTGTTAAATCCGCATATTCTAACCAGGCCGATGTACTTTCAGAACTAGAGGCTCTCAAACGTCAAGTTAGACGCTATCGTGAGGAGAGCGCTGAATTGCGGTCTCTCAAGAATGACCCTGATGTGCAAAGGGTTTTGAATGAAAAGAAAAAGAAGGGTTCAGTGACGATGCAACCTTTGAGGCCATGGCAGCAGAGATGGGATATGAAGATCCTAGAGAGCTGGCCATATCTTATTTGAAAGGCAAAAAGGATGTATTGGGTGATGCAGGTACAAAAAGGACTCCCCGCGTGGAAGCACATGCAGATTCCAGTACATCAGGAGATGTAGATCCTCGTCACCGAGAGCGTTCTTCAAGTGAAGATTCTCACCACTCCAGGAGCGTGTCTCGAGTACGTGGGAAGAGACCCATGCATGAGTCTCCTAGCCTAGACATGGGGCTAGAGACAGGTCTCGTTCTAAAAAGAAAAGCCGAGAGTTCATGTCACGAGACAAAGATGTGAAGTTTGAGAACTTCTATGGCAAGATGAATACTACGAAGGCGCTTGCTTTTGACAGTTTGAAATTACTCTTTGCAATGAAAATTTCTCTGAGAAGTCTAATCTCAGGCACGTGGGTATGCATCTCAAAGAAACAGCTAGTGATTGGTGGATGGCCAAGATTTTGGATGCAAGTGCTGCCCGCACATGGGATGACTTTAAAATTCAGTTTTATGCTCAATTCTTGCCTCCATACTTTGCCAAGAATGTACGCAAAGAGTTGTTGAATTTGCAGCAATGTGATGAGCTATGGTGGATCAAATGCTAGAATCAACATCATTAACAAAGAGATAAGACGATAATTAAGACGTGATTAGTGAGCAATTAAGACGTGATTAGTGAGTAATTAACTGATAGCTTAATGTAGGCATGGATAATCAAAAACCAGCAAATTCTCATTAGGCCAATGCCTCAATTTATAGGGTTTACATCCAAGCGTCCAATCCCACTGATTTCTCCTTGATTCACTCCACCTCTTTTGCTTGATTCTCTCCACCTCTCCCAGAATATCTCCACACCTCCTAAATCTCCTCATGCTACCCTTTATTCTCTCCCAGTAGATACTTCTCACCTTTTCACAGGTTCTCTGTTCTCTTTTACAGCCTCTTGCCAAGGGCTTTGGCATTTGTTTAACACCTAGTTTGCACACATAGTTGCCTCTAAACAAAAACCATGAGGTAAATATTGGGTTTTCACCATACATCGTGCCATCTCCATGAGAGACCTGTTCTTACTCTCAGCCATACCATTTCGCTAAGGTGTGTATGGCACTGTACATTGATGCCTTATGCCTTTTCCAGCCATATATGCATGAAATTCCTTGGACATATACTCTCCCCTCAATCTGAACGAAGGGTGCCAACTTTACATACCCCCCTCGATCCAAATGAAGGGTGCCAACTTTACATTCATATGCATTTTCAGTCATGGATACAAAATGCCTAAAGCACATAAAAACCTCCGACTTCTGCTTTAATGGATACGCCTAGCTATATCTGGAGTAATCATCAATAAAAGTGACGAAGTAGAGATATCTACCAATAGATGGTGTCCTCATAGGACCACATACATCACTATGTATAAGCTGTAATTTCTTAACAACTCTCACAGATCCATCCTTTGGAAATGATGCCCGATGCATTTTACCAAGAATACAACCCTCACATACATGTCTAGTAGGGGTCTCAAGAGTTGACAACTCAAACACCAACAAACTGCCATAATTCAGATGGCCAAATCGTGCATGCCATAATTCTCCATCACTCATAGCACGAGTCGTAGAGACTGAGCAAGCATCATGCTGCAACTTCTCAAATACATCCATCTTGTGTAGGCCATGAAACAAGGTACCTGAGGCAATGATAGAATAACCATCATTTCTATCCTAAACTGTAAATCTGTCATCCACAAATTTCACTGTCAAGCCTGACAAGGCTAAGGTTGAAACTGACAGCAAGTTCTTCTTAATGCATGGCACATATAAAACTTTCGAAAGAGTAAATGCATCCCCATTTGCAGTAGTGAGCACAACTCTACCAACTCCTTTGACAGGATACGAGGAACCATTTGCACATGTGACGGTTCCTGCACTTGGGATAGATTCCAGAGATGAGAACAAACGTTTTTGTGAAGTAATGTGCTTACTAGCACCACTGTCAAAGTACCAAGCATCCGATTTTGCCATTGACATGCATACATCATAACAGAAGGGTCATAACTGTAATGTACAGTCCATGTCCAATCATCTTGAGTAAAGCTTGCAGATTCCTTCTTCTCTGCACTTGGTGCAGATGCATCAACCACAGCCATGCCCGGTTCTTTCTTTTTCTCTTTCTCTAGCCTTTTCTTACACTCATGTATATAGTGCCCTGGTTTCCTGCAATAGTGACACTTGCCCTTCTTTTTAGGCTTATCACCTTCTTTCTTTGCATCCTTACCTGAGGATTCTAATTTTGGCTTATAGCCACCATGCGAAGAAGCTTTACCTTTGCCTTTCTGATTCGCAATAAAAGCTTGGTCACCAACTCACATATTAGATTTGTTTTGCCTAGACTGCTCTTCTTGCAAGAGTACTGAAACCAACTCATCAAATGTAAGGGCATTTGGACTTCCTTTCATCATGAGTCTAAGGGTAGAGGCAAAACTCTGATAAGAATTTGACAATGCATTGAGAACTGTGGACACCAATATACTATCAGTATATATCTCATCCACACTAGCAAGTTGCTCCTTAAAATCTTTGATCTTGGTCAAGAAGCTATCCATTAAGTCTCTCTCATTCATGTGCTAAGACTCCAACTGTTTGCGCAGATATGCAACACATCCCATGCCTGTTTTGAAGTCTTACATGACCGAATATGAGGAGAAATAATGCTTCGCTTCACAGAAAGTGCAAGCAATGCATGTGCCTCTGCATCTCTTCCATCCCATCTCGTTTGAGCAGCAGTGGGAGCATAGTTGCTATGAAACGCGTTTCAAACTTTAGCAGACCCGTTTGAAACGTTTCAAACGTCTAGGAGTTTGAAACGCGTTTCAAACTTGGCTTTTTATTTTTTAATGTTATTTAAGATGGGTCATATCAGTCGATTCAGTCGCTTTCCAGAGAGCAAAAAAAACACGCCGTGCATAGTACAGAGTAGAAACTTGACTGTCCTTCCCCACGCTTGCCTTCGTTCGTGTGATTTCTCCGCCACCCGCCCCCTCGGGACCTGTGCACCGTGCTAGCAAGGTTGGTACTTGTCTGTTTTCATATTTTTGCTTGATTTTTGCACCAATTTCAAAACTTGAAATTTGGGCAACATCCTTCCAGGCTTCCAAAATGCCTCGTGCTAGAGATTCAATGTGGACTCATGTCATTCCCATGGGCAAGTATGGGGGTTCAAGCACTGAAAAATGGAAGTGCAAGTATTGTGATAAGGTCTCAGGTGGATCTGCAAACAGGATAAAGGCTCATTTTTTCAGGTCTAAAAGGCAAAGGCATTGGTGCTTGTGATAAAGTGCCCCAGGATATCAAAGCCTCTCTTCTACAATGGAGGAGGGAGCAAGAAGCAACCATGAAAGGATTTGGAAGCAACCATGATGACATGCAGGAAGAGGAGGAGGATGTCACCAAAAGAGCTAGAGTGGGTGATGAACAAGAGATGCAGAGTCAAACGGCTGTAGGTTCTACCTCTGCTCCTTGTGCCCACAGGTCTTCCTTGCCCATTAGGCCTTCTTTGAAGAGTGCAAGCATTAAAGCTCGTTTTCAGAAAGCAGCAGTTGTTGCTGAGGCCACCCCTGAATTGACAAGGTTGTTTATTCAGTGTGCTTTGTCATTTCACATTGTGCGCACTCCAAGATGGAAGAAGACCATGAGAGCCATTAGCCGCATTGGGTATGAGTGGGAGGGTCCCAAATATGACTCCTTACGCAAGAAGCACTTGAGAGATGAGAAAGATCTTGTACAGCTTGAGATGGAGCCTTTGAAGGCAACATGGCATAAATATGGATGCACCATATTATGTGATGGTTGGACAAATATGCGGAAAAGGAATGTTTATAACATTTTGGTGTCCTCCTGCAAGGGCGTAATGTTTATGCGTGCCATTGATGCTTCAGTTCTAGGGACGGTGGTGATAGGAGCCTTTATATGGCAACACATACGCCAGACAATGTTAGAGATTGGTGCTCAGCATGTGGTGCAGGTGATTATTGACAATGGCTCTAATTGTGTGTCCATGGGCAGAATGTTAGAGGATGAGTTCCCAGAGATAGTGTGGCCTTGTGCAGCACATAGTCTTGACCTCATGATAGAGGATGTTGCTAAAATCCCTTGGATTTCTGAGATCTTTGCTATAGCTCGGAGCATGGTGAGGTTTGTTACCAAGAGGCTAAAAGTCCTCTACATGTACCGTGCCCATAGTGATCTAGAGTTGCTCAAGCCCTCAAAGACCAGGTTTGCGTACATGTTCATTGTGATTGAGAGGCTAGTGAGAGTCCAGCAAGGGCTACTCCGCACAGTTGTGTCACGAGAGTGGATGGCATGGGAGGATCGAGAGCAGCCCAAGGCAGTGGCATTTGTGCGTGCTGTGATGCGAGAGAGTTGGTGGGATGATGTCAAAGCACTTGTGAAGGCCACTCAGCCTCTTTACAGTGTCCTTCGCATCACAGACATGGAGGGCAGCACTCTTGGTCTCCTTTACGAGTTCATGGACCGTATTGGAGAAGCCCTGAATCGGTGCACCGTTCTATCAGCAGAGAGGTATGTAATATGCAATATGCATGTCTTTCCAGTTTTGTACTTGTCGGGTTTATTTGGCTTTGGTTGTTGGTGAATCGTTATTCGTGACTTGGTCTATGAATAGGGTCCAGGACATCAGGGAGGTTTGGAACCGTAGATGGAATTGGTTTCATAGACCAATCCATTCGGTTGCCCATATACTGCATCCTCTATGACGTAATGAGGAGCAGTTCAACAACGAGGAGTTGGAAGAAGGGTGGCAACAGTACATCCAGAGGTGGACAGGAGGTGAGCTCTTGGTATATCACAATGGGAGCCGTGTGTTTGGAAGACCCACCGCACTACTAAGAGAGACACAGCTACAGCCAGTCTCATGGTGGGAGAAATATGGGATTGGTACTCCATTACTGGTAAGTGTTTAGTATTCAAATGTTACATCAATAATAGCCATGAATCATGATGCAATGGGAGGTTAGTGCTTTATCATGACTACTTACAAAGTTTTATGTCCTTTCTATGATAGAAACGCCTTGCATTGCGAGTCCTCTCACAAGATTGCAGCTCTGGGCCTTGTGAGAGGAACTGGAGCACATGGGCTCTCTTCCACACAAAGAAGAGGAACAAATTGAGCAGTGCTCAATTAGAACGGTTGGTTTATTGTCATTGCAACCTCCGTCTAATTGAGCAACAAGGCAATCCAATCGAGCCGCGCCAAGTGAATGTCGACAAGATTGACATAGAGTTGGTGAAGGATGTACCGGATATTCCTCGGGAGGAGCGTGACATCTATGCTATGCTTTACGAGGAGTTGATGGCACCAGCTCGTATCACACGAGTGCATGCATCTAGAGATGGAGCTTCTACGAGTGCTACGGCTACAGAACCTGAGATTTATGGAGCTGAGGCAGAGTCTTCTTCCGGCACAGAGTCAGAGACATCAAAGGATGGAGATGACCATGAGGAGGAGGAGTCGTCTCCGTCTGAGGAGGATGACTCCTGAGTCCTGACTCCTGATTCTATTTTCTACTTTATTTTGTACTATGTACTGTGTGTCACATGTGACACGGATTGTGTTTTGACTATTTACTATTGACTCTTGAGCTTACTTATGATGAGCATTTACCATTGAGACTCTGTGTCATGTGATTTGTCTATTTAGTATTATCTATGATTGTTGATTCATGAATCACGATTGAAACCTACAGGCTGCAGCCTGCAACCTTTGAAGTTAAAGTTTGGCATTTGAACTTTGTAGTTTGTACATATTCAGCATACACCATGGCTCATTTCTTTCTTGCATTGTTTTATCTAGGATTGAAGTTTGAAACTTTGAGTTTGAAGTTTGAACATGGATGACTGCCTTGGCATATTTGGTATTTGCTATCCCATGGGCCATGGGCCCATTATGCATAGATGATAGTACATACTTATTACTAAATCCTGATACATCATACAAGCATGCATATATTCAACATATTATCATTTTATCAATGCTATCAATGATCCCATATATTCTGGCATATAAATATCATATATGGTATTGATTTTTCACATGCCAAGATGGGAAAGTTTGAAACGCGTTTCAAACTTCTAGGAAAGGTTTGAAACATTTCCAAAACGTTTCAAACACGTTTTTGAAACGCGTTTTTTGAAACGTGTCGCTACTATGAGTGGGAGGTACTGGTGGTGCATGTGGAGGAGCCACATCTGTATCAGATTCTACTTCAGATGTACTTGCAACACCTGGTTGCACTGGTAGTTGTGAAACAAGACGAGTTTCACTACCACTGACCACATTCCAAAGACCTTTAGCAACCAAGACATGCCTCATCATATAGGACCACAATGGATAGTTAGTCCCATTAAGTTTATCCTTAGCAGACATGTTGAATGCATCACTACTGCCAGCCATGACTTTCTACCAAATGCAAAATCTTTCAGCACACTGCAAGTACTCAGTATTCATTGAATGCAACCCTAACTGACGGAATCACCTGCAAAGTGTATAAAAAATAACATAGAGTAGAGAATAGAGTGTTACTAGCGAAAGTATAATGGTTGATGTTATTGAAGACATTGTAGATGCTGCTGCATACCAAATCTTTGCCGCTACACAGTCCAAGCACCCAAAATCGAACAGAACCAATCCAAAACGACGCCTCTCCAGAATGTCTGCAGAAACCTTGCAGTGCCCAAAACGCACCCGAATTGTGCCGGGATCCTGAAAATTCTGTATACTTTGTATACAACACACTACAGTATATACCTTCTTTTCCTTCATGTAGAGGTATATATAGCCGGCATGCCTCCCTCATATTTTACCGCTTGCATTGCTTGCCTAGCTTGTCTAGCTGCAGTCTCTCACTTACGAGGTTCTCCCCTCTTGCTCGGGACATGTATTTCTTTTGATGATGATATTAAGAGCAGGTTCTCACCTGTGTTTCCTCTCCATCTTTTTTTTCGTGAAATGGTGTTTTATATTATATGTAAAAATGTACATCAGCCACATGGCTCACATAGAACCTATGGCCCCAAAAAACCTCCCACAAAAGATCCTCTAAAGGATTATGACCATGCAAACCTGTACACTAATAAGAAAGCCTCCTAGCCAAATAAGCATCCCAAATAAAAGCATCAAAGATGAGCCAGCCGAGCCGCCGTAGACCATAACGAAATAACATCTGCATCCAGTAGCTGAGCTGAGAGAAGAGAAAACTGCCAAAGCAACAAACCGTGGATACGTAGAATGTGCCCATGTATTCCAGACAAGGAATCAAAGATGAACCCATCCAAATATGCCAAAGTCCTGTCCATCTAAGGAAATGGAATATCACAAGGTGACTATCCGAAGTAATGACTTGAGGACAAATCCCAAATATCCACTGATGAGCCGAAACAGTAGACCTCTCTACTGCCTCCCAAACGCGAGAGACAAAAGACCAAATCTGACGGGCCACTGGACAACTCATGAACATATGCATAACTGTTTCACTTTTGCATGTCGTGCTGAAGAAGCAAGAGGCCAATGTAATTTTACGACGGCTGAGCTGATCCCGTGTAGGTAACCCTCCCACCAACATCCTCCAAATGAAAACCTTACCTTGGTAAGGGAGTTTAGACTGCCAACCACGCATAAGAGTTTTCTGCCACCATGATTTAGACTTGTGCAATCCCATGTTTCCTCTCCATCTTTCTCTCTCTCTCCCTCCTGTGTTTCCACTTTCCCTTCTTCCGCTGCACATTCTATCATGGTATCAGAGCGCCGGTGATTTTCAGCGTTGGATGCTCCCTCCTATACCTCTTCATATCTGCGTTTTTTCCGCCCCTCGACAGACCTGCGTTTTTGCGTTTTCAGCAAGGGCAACAGCACATAGGTTGCTGCATTTTTCTTCAAGTGGCTGTCTACAGCAGTTTTCAGCAGTTCTCGGCATTCATACCCCCCCCCATAGTGCTGGTCGCCTGTTTTGTACAGGCCAGCAGGAGCATGTTTGCTGTTTTTTTCTTCTACAGGTTTCTGACGCTGATTTGCTGATATGAGGCTTGGGTGTACCTATTTCTTCAACGTTTCCATATTCAGCCCCTTATACCTCTGCGTTTTCAGATTTGCAGCCATGGTTGCTGCGTTTTTTCTGAACCGATCTTGCTGGTAGCTCTACCTTCAACTGGGCTTCATCTGTTGGACCCGAAGGTACCTTCTCTTCGGCGTTTTTCCTCATAGGAGGTGTGGACACTGGTTGGCCTGAATTTTCAGGTTTGCAGCCCTTGTTTGGCTGCGTTTTCTTCTCCAGTGGACACAGATCACTTGCAAAGGGGGTTTCTTGATTGGATTGTGGCTTTGGAGGCAATTTGGTACTTGAGGAGGATTCTGAATTTCTGATTTCAGTCAGCGTTTTGCTGATTTTGAAGCATCTATACCTGTGTTTTGTTCTTGGCCTACACAGTTTCCCGGTTTCTACATGTTCCTTGCCTTCTGTTGGCGGTGGAGTGCTATTTTTGCTGGATAGCAGTGTTTTGGCTGCGTTTTGCTTCCCACAAGAGTTTTCTACACTCAGAGGGGGCCCTTCTCTAGCTACTTCACTTGAGGATCAGTTTCGGGAGCTGTGTTGTATCTGTGGAGACATTCTTCTTTCACAGGAGTTTATAGTTATTTGGAGGAGAGCAGTGATCTTTTCAAAGATCCTGAGCAGAGTTTATTTTGTCCGAGCTTGTGTTTTTTGCAGTATTTGCAGAACAAGGAGGGTGTTTTGCCCTTTTGCGGTGTGATCCTTTCACATGGATCTTTTATATGTTGCTAATTCTTGGGATCTGGTTCTACTTCTGGAACAGTCTTCTCCTATCCGTGATGCTTTTGAGGACTTTGTTGCCACTGTAGTTTATATTCTTGCTTCCCTTCCTCATTGTGAGGAGTCTACCTCTACCTCTCTTTGTGATGCTTCTGAGGCTGCCCCTCCCCCTGCCAGTTCTGATGGCTTGTTGTTTTGGAGGATGGTTTTTTGGACCCGGTGGGATGCTTTGGATCTGTGGTTGCTAACCGTGCCTGGGGCACAGTGGTACTTCCAGAGTTTTTTGGATTTGGATCAGAATCACATTGGACTTGTACCAGTCCGACGATATCATTTTTCAGAGGGGGATGTGGAGTCCTTTCATCTTGCGATGCCCACCTCAGTGGCGTGTACTTATGTACAGCTTGGGCAACTCATGTTATGGAGTTTGAGCAGATGGAGCCCATCTTTTCTACAGAGTCTTTACATCTTGCGATGTCGACCTTTTCAGAGGATGCTTTTATACAGCATTTGGCTACTCTTGGTACAGAGTTGGAGCAGATTGACTCTATTTCTTTTGAGGGTTCCAGTGAGGAGCAGTTTGCTTCTCCCAGGATTAATTATCTACAAGATCTGATCTTGGTTGGTTATGAGGTTTTTCATACCTTCTCTAGGCTGGATACACGACATTCGACTTCGGGGAGTGTTTTTACACTTGGGTTTGGAACCATTATTTGGAGCAGCACGTCGCAGCCTAGATGGTTGTTTTCTTCCAGAGGAACGATGTACCTGGCAGCTTGTTCTGTTGCTTTTGTAGCTGAGTTGCGGAGGAGATTGCTTGTGGAGCTCTCTTGGTACCTGTTTCTGCAGTCTTTCATCTTTGATCGAGGACGGCGTCTCTGGCTTCTTGGAGTTTGCTCAGCATCCGGTGCTGAGAGGGGGTGTTAGACATCATCCCCTACTTATTGGCTTCCTATTTGGTATCCTATTTTAGCCTCTAGGGCTGACAATGTTAGTCAGAGGGGCTGGTCACCCCTCACTCATATTTTACCCATATTTATTCCCTATTTTATGGTCTTGGGATTTTCCCCAGTCGTGGAGGTATTTATCACTAGTCGGCTGCCTTCATGTAGAGGTATATATAGCCGGCATGCCTCCCTCATATTTTACCGCTTGCATTGCTTGCCTAGCTTGTCTAGCTGCAGTTCCTCACTTACGAGGTTCTCCCCTCTTGCTCAGGACATGTATTCCTTTTGATGATGATATTGAGAGCAGGTTCTCACCTGTGTTTCCTCTCCATCTTTCTCTCTCTCTCTCCCTCTTGTGTTTCCACTTTCCCTTCTTCCGCTGCACATTCTATCAGTACCTGTTGTACGAGCCATTGTACATGTTGTACCGGCTGAGTGGAGGACTGTACCTACTGTTTCAGATTCTGAAGCTCCTGTACCAGCTCTATTGGTGCTACCCTGACTTGTTTTGGTTGCCCATGGTGCTGCCTAACTTGTTCATGGTGATGTATATGGTATATTATTTGCTTCAACTGAGCTTTTCACATATGGCATCTTGAAGACCCGTGGTGATGAGGGAGATCAGTATCCTCACGGGAAGAGGTGGTTTACACACATTCATGGTATTTAGGGGCTTCTTTTGATGATAGCCCGTGTGTTTAATCCAACCATGGTTGTATATGGATAATCCGGCATCTCCCTTGGGGAGAGTAAGGCCCTCAAAGCTTGTACATGATATTATTCTCCTTGGGTAATAAAATACTCCAAGGGGGTGGTCGGCCCATTCCGGCCTCTATGCAGTGTCACATGTGCAAGCTCCACTTTGAGCATTTGTGGATGTTTTGTCCAGCTTTTATGTTTTATGCAAAGTGATGATGGCTATGTGTTAAGGCTGTGGCCATGTCAAAATGTTTTAATATGCATTGATGGCATCAACAAGTGTGTCAAAGGCCCTAGTCCCCTGGGCACCGCGAGTTTCACATCTATCCAAGGATTGTTTGTCCAAAGAAGAGGGACAAGACTAACGGAAAGTCTTCATCTCAGAAAAAGGGCAAAGACACGACACATGACAGTGATACAGATTCTTCTAGTACCACTTCTAGGGCTCCCAGGACGCTTCCAGCTCAAGAGGACCCAGATGGTGTACTTCTCTAGTACACATGCAGTTTCCCCCATGTGCTTCCAACCAAAGGAGGCTTGTGGGCGGTAGAGGGGGCTAACTGCAGCTCCACATACTGGTGCATGGGAACCGTGATTCGGAGTTCCAAGCATTAGACATCTGACAGGGCATGGTTATCTTTTGTGTAGCAAAGATTATGAACTAGATCTGTTCCGAGTTCATTGTTCGAGGCTTTTGGGAATGATGTGTTTTCCGTCCACTGTTGGGGATTATGGGTGCGGTGTGTCTAGCAGCTCATCATCTATTCTTATAGTTCACTGTACACTTGTGTGGGAATTCGTAGCCAAGCAAAGTTCCTTGCTGTTCCTAGTGGGATTGAGGAAACAAGTTGGCGGGTGCTCTCTCCGAGGTGATTCCAGCATTCGCGGTACTGGACGGTCCATGGTTGCATCTTCATCAGCTTACCTTCTTTAGACTCTTGGACACTATGAGCTGCATAGGGGGTGTTAGAATTTGGTGCATCTCAATGTATTTGGGAAAACCCTATTTATCGGACATTTTATGTATTTTCTCCTTGATTTATGAGTCGTGGGCAATCGGCCTATCCCTAGAGGCAGTCGGCCAGTTCACATATGCACTATATAAGGAGGCCTCCCATTTCTCACTTTATTATCCATTCCTTTGCACAAGTTCAACATCTCTTGCTGGCTAATTGCCATTGTAAAGCCTTCATGCTAATATAAAAGGTGATCTTGTCCACAAGCTCTCTGTACTCTCTCTCGTTCATTTTCTCCTTCCGCCTGTGCATTCTCCAACAATCTCGTCTAGTTGTATACCAGTGAGATCCATCCATGTGGATTGAGTGTAGGAAATGTTTCCTTTCCTACTTTGGCCTTGCTTGGACGATACTCGATCATGCCACCAAAGTGCTGGTAGATCAGGCTCCAATGGTGCTGTCGATCACTCCATTGCGCAGTTGGCATCGTCTGAAGCTCATGTTTACAATGTTTCATGGTCTGGATCACCACAAGGTGTTCCCGCGTCATGTGCATGCACATGTACATGCTGATCCCAGGACTAATCCTAGGGCAACAAGATAAAGAACCAGATTAGGACCAAATTTAGGAGCTGGTGCAGCTTGTATGAACAGGGAACACTTTGTTAGAGTCAGGAGATGGTCGGCCAGTGTATGGAGGAGATGCTTCTATCGGCTGCAGCCTTTATGGATTTATTACCCATGGATCTCGCCGATAGCAAGTCGGCCAGTCTTGGCCTATATAAGGCATCCGTAGCTCATTGGATAGATCATTAAGCCCTCCCACAGGCTGAGTCATAGATTAGGGTTTTGATTAGGTGTTTTACCACCTTTTGAAGGCAGCCATGGGCTAGCCAAGAATGTACCTTTTTGTACTATAGAATATACTGAGTACTCAACTATCTCTCTCTCTTGAGTCTTCTCTCTATCTTCTGTACGCATTTTGCATCAAGCATGTTCCAAGATGGTGTTTAGGCCTAAAAGAAGACTCCCAGAGCTTCTGCATGTGACATCCCGAACATAGACCTAGTAATTCTTCTCTGCGTGAATCCACTTACAAGACATGTAAGCAACTGGATGACAATTCTAATGTAAAACAGCTCAATGGCAATGTTACTCACATGCATCAATGATTACCTTGAATGGATCATCCAATGGCGATGTTACTCACATGCATCAATGATTACCTTGAATGGATCATCCCATGAGACAAGCGCTAAACAAGGGACCTCTGCTAAGGCAACCTTGAGATTCTTGAAAGCATGCAGGCGTAGTCATGTAGATGCGTTGCCTATGGGTCTTGACACCCTTGAGCAAATCTGTGAGAGCTACCGAGAGGTCGGAAAACTTGATGTGGGTGGGATACGTCTCGCAAATTTCCACAAACGACCATACATCATATACTATTTTTGGGATCTCCCAATTAAGAATTTTCGCCAAATTAGTAAGATCTAATCGGATGCCATCGGCACGAATAATATATCCAAGTTAATGAAACTCTAACAAATAGAACTCCGATTTCTTTTCACTGAAATAAAGCTCGTTGCTTTCCAACAACTTCATCACTTGTCATGTTGTTGGAAAGCTCGTTGCTTTCCAACAACTGCATCACTTTTTCGACATCAATGTCATGTTGCTCTGCTGTAGCTGAAAATACAAGAATGTCATCCAAGAAAATGAAGACGCTTTCCAATAAGTCCCTAAAAACACGCATCATCATGCGGTTAAATGTCGCCAAGGAGTTTGTCAATCCGAAAGTCAAGACCACAAACTCATAGTGGACCCGTTCAATGCGGAATGTTGTCTTGGGGATGTGCAGTCCAACTCCGATTCCATAGCCTTGCTCAGGCACTACGAAAACTTGCTCAATGGTTCAAAGCCTAGGAAATCTATCCTGCAATCCTCTGGTCCCAACGAGACTTCTCAAAAGTACTAGAAATTGGTTGGGTGGTCTGAACATAAATCACCACACAATGTGCACCTTTCCTCATTTCTCGTTTAGCCTGCATGTGGCTTATGAGAGGAGAGGCAAGGTATCCTTGGCTCACTTTAATGTCCCAAGAGCCTTGGATACATTCCGGAGAATTTGAAAAGTGTGCCGCTCCTAGTCAATGTATGGATGGAACTTGTGAAACCAACAGATCCCTAGGATTATCTATGTTCCTACAAGAGGGGCAACCATGTAATCCCACACAAATTATGTGCCATGGATAACTAATTTAGCACTATGAGCCTCAAACTTGATACACATGGTCATTCCTGTGCTAAATCCCTCTACCTACTTGTCTACCAAAGTCAATGAAAAATGGGCCCCCCGAGCGGCCTGTTCCATAATCACATCCTCCATACCGCCACTATCAAACAAGACGACGACTCTCTAGCCACCTATGTAGCCAGAGGTCTTGAGCAACTCGTGGCACTCATGCTCCAAGTCATGGGTGCCCTTATTCTTATGTCCGAGCTCCCAGATGAAGCCTGGCTCTTCACTGATCCTGTCAAGGCTGGGATTACGGTCTGGGCAAGGGGTTTCTTAGGGAATATGAAACCGGCCTTCAAAAATCTGACGAGTGGTGAAACAAACACTCGCACACAAAACACTTCATCACCCATGGGGACATGGAAAAGGAAATAAACAGGGGGAACTAGAGTGCTCCTGCAAATAGTACAAGGACACCGATTGGCCCCAAAACGCAGTAGCACCCCTTGCGGTATTTCTTTACTTGAACAAAATTTGAGTACAAAGTACAACTTGTCGAATCCTCTACCAATAGGATCCCTCGAAACTTTTCACCCAAGACTTCCAAATAAAAACTCTCGTTATTACAGCAAAGCATTCCATAGAGAAGGCACACCTGTACGGCACCTCCCTGCTTGAAAAGGCCTTCTCCATCTCTATCATGGATCCCACAACCCTTTCCCAAACAGCAGTAGGGTTGTACCCAAACCTCATGTTCTTCCTATAGTCACAACTTGCATGTAACCTCGAGAAAACTAGAACCTGTTCACATGAATCTAGAGACATGTTCTCCATATGAAACCAAAGACCTGTATATCTGATAAACCATAGACCTACATCCATAAACCATAGGCCTGTTTCCTCGAAACCATAGTCCTGTTTCCTCTCGAAAACCAATGTCCTGTTTCCATGACAGATAAACCCACATATGCACCATCCAATCACGGTGCCAAACACCCAAGGTTGTTTTCCATAGCACCAAGCGAGAGAAAAATAGAGAACCTGTAAGCAAATCCCTGAACACATATAAGTTCATCATGAAGAGAAATCACACCATCTCTCCGATGAACATTGTCCCGTGCACCTATAGCTTGTTCTCCTCTTCAAAGTCTCTCGTACATCCATGGTACACAAAAGAGAAAACACACCTTATGAGAGAGAGAGGTTATATAGTGGCTCTCTGTCCAGCAGCGTCTCCCCCCTGTTTCGCCTCCCCCCTGTTTCGCCTCCGACTGGCTGCCCGCTTGGTCGCCAGTTGCTGGCTGTAGCCCAGCCGCCCGGTGCCCCTTTGCTGGCTGCAGCCCACCTGGCTGTAGCCCATGTGTGCAACAGCCTGGCTCCTGTAGCCCATGCGCAGCAGCTGCCTAGCCTCCCTATACAGATATAACATCAGTAGGTTTATGACAGGTCAAACTAGTTCCGGATATTTCTCCTCTTTGTGCTCCCGGCACTTCCTGTAGCCCATGCGCAGCAGCGCCCAGCACTCCCTGTAGCCCACACGGCGACCACACGTCAGCTCACGGCGACCTGCTCAAGGGGATGTGCCATGCTCCGTGCGCCACCCTTCGCCCTTTTTAAAAAGAGGTGATTCGCTTTTCTCAAAAACGCCAAAAGCAACATTAAAAACGCACACCTCAAATAATAATAATGTTTTAAGTCATCAAAGGTTTAAAAACCTTATAATCTCAAAAACTCCCTTTTGTTCCCTTTCACACTTGGGCTGGCCACACATATGAGTTTCCTTTTCATATCCAACTGATGCCTGTTCACACTATCCATCCCGTGCCCTGCCCACCTGCTTGTTGTCCAGAGAAAAAAACAGGGCTGTACCCTAGAAGTATGCCCTTTTGAATGACAATAGAAGCACAGCCCCTCCTTTTTATATTGGGTTTTCTCATCCTAGCTGAGCTTACCTCCCGATCTTGCCTGCCTGATCTGGAGTAAGTTTTGGCACGTTGGTCGAGTTCTTAGAGCCAGAGGCTCTGCCGCTCTGTCCTAGGGTAGACCTTGATTGGTTCTGGCCCTTGCCACTTGTAGTAGCTACCTTGGGCACAATGCAAGCTAGGAAGTCTTGGGCTTGTCCACATGTTGTGCATGCGACATCGGCTCCTCTCCATCAACATCCCATGTTGCTGTTCCATGTGCTTGAGGCACATCATCAACATGGTCTGCACATTAATGGAATGGAGAAATAAGGATTCCCCATCAATCTTTGTGATCTTGTGTAATTTCGTGTATATTTGCTCTCCTTGGCATTCTAGAAACAATTTTGATTGCATAGTGGAACCTAGGCTAGGCTGTGGACAGGTCATTAGGGGCTTTTAAAACGTGTAGAGGCACTAGACCTGACCTGTTTTGATTCCAAGCCATGCTAATCAGCATGCTACAAGCCTAGAGATGGGACCTGTGTCAAGAAACACTTGCACCTCTATAAAACTTAGAAGTAGTGAGACAAGTAAAACCTGCATTTCTATCTGCACATGACATATTTAGGGTCTTCACAAACACGACCACTGCCCATTAAAGGGGAGATCTTACCCCAGGGTCCCTCATGGGTGGGGAATCTTCCCCTTCCAACCCCTGGCTACCCAATGGACAAGGGATTGGCCCTTGGGCACACAATGTGTGTATATACATGCTGCACTCCAAAACCATCATTGGAAAAAACTGGTGTCGGCCGACCAACCTGATGGCGATACGCATCACTCTGCATTTCGTGATCCACAACTGGCACAAGTTTTCATGACGGACTAAAACTTCCTGACACCCTCCGCTGCCCAAAACTGCATCAGTAATACTCAGCTGTCGTAGGGCAAGACAGCCATTTGCTAGGGCATTAAAGAAAGAGTCTGACAGATTTCCATAATGAAGATTCAATCTCTGCAGACCCCTGTGCACATTCCAATATAGTAGAATGAGGTTCATCTACATGCCAACATGATACCAGAAGGAAAAAAAAGAACTTTTTCATAAAATGGCTGCTGGGCACTCACTGAAGGGAGTACATAGCTTCTCTTGCCACTTCATCCATACAAGGCACCTCTTTCAAGCTTAGTTCCACAGCTTTTGGATACTTGAGGCATAGCCAACCAACTGCCAAAAAGCCCACATACTGAACTGTCAAGCCACAGAAACTGTGATACTAGATTCCACAAGTTTAAATACATAAGAAACAGTCACGATTTCTATGCACCCTCTAGAAAAATGGAGATTAGCATGCATGCCTTTCTCTTCAGTGACAGTTTCCCCTTCAAAGCTCAATGACCTCCAAAACTCTTCATGTGCACTAGCAGTACGCCACTGATGACAGACCATAGCTGAAAAGCATAAGCTTTTCTGATCTAGGAAGCAGAAAACCTACAACAACCCACAAAAACGAGTCAAATAAACACGCCGAAACAAGCTTTGATTTCTCACATGTGCAGCCAAAAAACACACACACTAACCAAGTGGAGAAGATCATCAGTGAGATCCATTGTGGCCATATCATGTTCCACCACCTTTCCTGAACCATAATCATCTCCATTACTATCGTGATCACCGCTACTTTCCTCGCAGCCATTGTAGGTATCCATGGGATCATTACCATTATTTTGAAATTGTGTGGATGAAGACTCCTTTCCTTGATCACCTTGTCCATGAGATGAAAAAGACTCAGAAGTCAATGTAGAGTTGCCTTCCAGAACCCCTGCACATGACATGTGGCTATACCTGAAAATGAAAATGCACAGTAAGGCCTTCACACCTAGGCATCTATGAGCAGATAAATCTCACCATCTTTGCTTATGTTGAATTGTTTTGTTCATAATATCTCAAAATCAACCCTGTTAGAGCTATGAGATAAAGCTCCAGCCCTGCTTGCTAGTTACTGGCCATCCCACACTCTCTCTCCTTCCACATTGGTCTTCCTCGATCCAAGCCTAGCTCCCCACATTCTCCTGCGAGCACATGAGGCATCCATCCCAGCTTTGTGCTATACCCCCCCCCCCCCCCCTCCCTGCCCCTCAGGATTCCCCTCATGTTCTCCGAACAACTGCCTTGTCTGCTCTCCTACTCTGTGGATTGGCCCCCCACCTGTCCTGCTTCTTGGGCCTTCCTAAACCTGCAGCCCATCCCTGCAGTCATGTGGTCCTTTTCCCGTCTCAATTATTTTGTTTCCTGCCTAGCACCTCCAGGCTTCTTTTCTCTCCCCGGGGGAATCATCTTCCCCTCCTAAAAGCACACTTGGCTTCAAAAGCAAGAACACACTCGAAAGGAGTCGATACACAATACATTTCCTCGATTGAAGCCATCGATCAAAGCACATGCGTAAAATCCACTACCATATGGGCGGCAGACCAGGTCGTTGAGATGACTTCGAGGTACGATTCACGAATGAGCAAGGAGGATCTAAAGAAAAACTCAATTAAGAAGTAAAGGACACCTTACTTGAGCAAGCTCCACACTCGCTGCCGCATATGAGTAGCGGCATTGTCCCCGTCTAGAGCACAAAGGAACGGTTGAAGGTCAGGGTCCTGCTCTGTGTCCGAGCTACTACTGTCTTCGAGTTCAGATTCCATGGGGGCGAATAGCAAATACGATTGAGAAAAGCAGAAGACTTGACCTTCAGGTCTGCCGTGCCATGAAAGGACTGCTGCTAGAACAAATTAGGAAACCTTAGTTGTATAACCGCGGTTTGCAGACGAGATGGGTTGTTCAACCATGTCATGGAGCGTTCTTCTTGAAGAGATGCCCACCTGTACTGACTTCTCCGTCCATTTATCTAAGAAATCAAAGCAAAAACGCAAAGACTGGAGCAGCAAATTTGCATTCTCAAGAGTTGTAAAAAAGGACGCCTAAGGTCAGGAAACCCTAAAGGCGCAAAAGAAAAGTTAACGCAAGGCGAAGTCGATCAAAGGGCGCAAATGCCGCGGCCTGGAAAAAGTAGAGAGATGGTGATGTAAAGCACAAGCAAGCGAGCGAGTGTAATCAGTACGCCCAGGCTCCCATTCCCCTTGTCTTTCTAAGAATATTGTATTGGGGACAAGCCCCCCTTCTCTCATTATCACCAGCTTTATAAAACCTATAAAAAACTCAGTTGGATTAAACCTATAAGATCAAGATAGCTTCATATCAACGTTAGAAAACTCAACCTTGGACTAAGCCCCATCAAAAACCATGCGCCAAGCCATCATCACTCTGTTTTCTTTAACCGTTGACTAAAAAATATCATCATGATCATCAAATATACAACTCTAAGCCCAACATTTGAAGAGGGTCCCCCTTTTTTTCCAAACAGGTGCTTTGCAAGTCTTTTAAGACTCGAAATTCAAATTCTACCCAAACCTCCTCCTCGTTCTTGCCATGTGGTAACTTTGTGAAACTCTGAGAATATAGAGACATAGAGATAGAGATAGAGATGGGAGAGTTGATACTTAATTTATAATGCCAATAAAATAGGACCAAAATATCTTTACGCAAGTAAGCGATTTTCGCCTCGTTATGACTTGCATACAAACCAGCTAGAATATCCCAAGCCTGTTCTGTAGCGGGTAGGGAAAAAAAGGCGTTCTCTAGAAAGTTCCCATAACCACCTCAAAATGGCATATAAAAATGGCTTCGCCGCACCATTTACAGTCTAGGCAAAGCCCCCATGTGTGAGACGCTGTGATTTTAATTAAAGCCAAACACGTCCAGTGCGTGCACGAGAGAGAGAGAGAGAGAGAGAGAGAGAGAGAGAGAGAGAGATGTCAAATATGAGAGATGAACGAACGTTGTGTCTGCAGATTTGAGAGAGCAAGAGAGATGTCTACAAATTAATTAACGTCCTAAGCTTGATCATCAAATATACAACCAACATTCGAAGAGGGTCCCTCTTTTTTTTCCCTTTTTTCTTAATGGGAGAGTTGATACTTAATTTACAATGCCACTAGGGAGTAGATTCTAGCCCACACCCTCCACGGGCGCTTACCTAATGCTCAAATGAAGGTAGGACCTTCTTTCTTCCCCCTCCCATTCACCTATCTTCCCCTTGCTCCCATCATCCAGCACTTCCTGCCTTAACTTTAACACCAACACATACACATGACCGCCTTCACCGTGTCGACGGGAGTTAATTCCAACAAATTTTCCCAAACTAGTTTATTCACTCTCTCGTCCTCATTGCCTACCTCATACTCATTTCCCTATATAAAGGGTAGTAATAAGGTTTTCCACTTTCGTAATTGTTCTTAGAATGTGCCACATATGAAAGGCACTTTCTTTGCGAAAGCAAAGTTGCAAAGTGCTCAACAAAGCTTTTTCACATAAAGTTTCAACCCATCCTTGGAACCTCCAAATTATCAAAAGAATTGAATCAAGAGCATGAGGAGAAGTCAATAATAGTCAACATGTAGCACATCTTAAAGTAGTAGAAACAACCCTAGGTAATTGGTATTTAAAGCCTCAAAATTACCGGTCTTTCAATAAAAACTTATAGAAACTACTCATTTTTTCCTTAAGGAGTTATAATTATCTCCTTCCCTACACATTTGGATTTACATAATAGATGTCTACGTAAGGAGTCTCTCTCTCTCTCTCTCTCTCTCTCTCTCTCTCTCTCTCTCTCTCTCTCTCTCTCTCTCTCTCTATATATATATATATATATATATATATATATATATATATCTATATATATATATATATATAGATATAGATATATATATATATATTACACACACACACACACACATGTGTCTCTACATGTACCTATTGAGGTTACAAAAACTCATGGAAAGGGGAGAGAACAAACATGGGGAGAAATATCGTGATTATGAGTCTATGCATTCACATGTGGGTATTGCAATTACAATAATCCATGAAGAGGAAGGGAACAAACATGGAGAAACAATTCCTCCATAGAAAATGGGGAGCTACATCAATAGTGGCCCAGCTTATGAGGAAGGAATTCAGACACATGTATGTTCCTTAGCATCATGTGGGTATTGCAATTCACATGTATGTTCCTTAGCATCATGTGGGTATTGCAATTCACATGCATTCACATGTGGGTATTGCAATTACAATAATCCATGAAGAGGAAGGGAACAAACATGGAGAAACAATTCCTCCATAGAAAATGGGGAGCTACATCAATAGTGGCCCAGCTTATGAGGAAGGAATTCAGACACATGTATGTTCCTTAGGGTCATTATATTGGGGAGTAAGAATATTTAGGTGATAATGTGACATGTGAAATTATCAAACAAGCTTGCATAGAAAAAATTCATAATTCTACCCACGTTTACCTAAACAATGCTTGACATATGGATGAACAAGATTGATGTCTTGACCACCCATGCCAATTGAACAACACTTTAAAAGAAATGGTTACATATTATGGGGAAAACATTGGTTATGAAAATTGTTGTTAAAGTACCCAATAATAATAAAAAAGGGAGTTGCATTATGAGATTTATTCGATAAAATATGGTTTAAAAACTAATCCATACGAAAGATGGTTTAGTTAACTTTTGGATGGGTGTGTGGTGTATGAGTAACTTGGGCAAATAGAAAATCGTTGATGATCATTAAAGGCTTAAATCTGAACAAAATGCTTTTCTAGACATGTCAATGTGATAAGCTCATACAAAAGTGTATATTTGAGTCTTTGTCTCACTATAAAATATTTACCAATGATCTACTAGCATGTGAATTGAGCATCTATATATGTCTTTTTCTCACTATAAAATGTCTACAAGTGCATTTTAAAAAAATAAGACTTCAAACAAGATTAAGGCCAATATGTTCTATTTCTATTCACATCAATGTCCAAACAAGAAGTTATCTTCTCCGTGATTTTTTCATAGTTATCTTCTACCTTATATTATCTTCTACCTTGTATTATGTTTAACAAAAATAGATCATTCTAGGTAAAAGTCTTCTACCTTGTATTATGTTTAATAAAAATAGGCAATTCTAGCCAAAAGATAAGTCTATAAGAATAATTATTCATATCCTTTCAAGCATGAAAACATCCTTGTATAACGAAGTCATTAAATAAACTTCTTAATGCACATATGTTGAAGGGCTATTTATAGCTTGCGCAATTGTGTTTGCATTTAATGTATATGCATGTTAAGGCTAAGAGGTAGCTTCGAGGGAACCACTCACCTCAACATGTCGTGGGGGATCTTTCTGATGGCCGAGATCATAACCCTTGAGGTCGCCAAGCTCAGCATCACCATGGGTAGCTTACCATTCACCTTCTCCCACAAGCATTATCAAAGTGTCGCATTGCACTATGAGCACCGCTCCCTCCTCTCACCTCATATCACTCACACACACTCAGTAGTATGCATTAGAGAGAAGATTAGAGAGAGGTTTAGCAAGAGGGAAAGCTCAATTGCACTATGAGCACCGCTCCCTCCTCTCACCTCATATCACTCACACACACTCAGTAGTATGCATTAGAGAGAAGATTAGAGAGAGGTTTAGCAAGAGGGAAAGCTCAATTGCACGATGGGAGAGTGTTCTTGCATCATGAGAGAAATTGCCTTATATACATGGCCATAAGTGTTTACACACACTTAAATTATGGCCAGGCAAGTGCCCAAAGCTTCTATTTGGCCTATTACTTGTACATTGCTTTATCTCATAATACATTGATGCATTACAACACTAAAGAGCACATCCTAGCTCACTATCACACGCTCTTAGAGACGAGAAATACAATTAATTATCCATTAGACCTTCACGAGCGCTCGTCCAAGTTTAAGATTTGGACACCATTAGTTTATAGCTTATTTGTACATGATTTTGGTGTGTTTATCCTTGACATTTGATGTAGATTACTCATGCTTGGCATATAATTGAGTGTGGCAAACTTTGTTAAGCCTAAAATGGGTTAACTTCCCCCCTTCCTGATGTCAATCGCGTCCTCATAATCGGATTGAAGACTTTGTCAAGGGGCTTATGTACACTTGGTGTTGATAAGTAGATGTTGCATGTGTTTGATCCTCTGGAGGAATGAAGAAGCTAGTCAGTAAATGAAAATGCTGATAGTAGATGGGTTCCTAATTGGGTTGGGGGCCATCGCGCGTGTGATTGCTCTTGTTGTTTTTTTTTGTGATTTGTTTGTTGTAATAACAGGCAAGGTTACAATATTATTGAAGTTATGGTTATTTATTAAGGGAAGGAGAGAGGTGGAGGTCCGAAGGAGCATTGACAAAAAGCAAGCACATCTCTTTGGTTGAATGTGTCCTTTTGCAAATTGTCAAAGGATTTTGTAAGGATGACCCATTTTTAATCCCATGTGCTTTTTTATCTATTAAGAACACTTAGGTGCTCTATAACTATGGTTAAGCTGATATAACATGAAGTACAAAAGAGTGAGTCCTTAAACTCTTGTTGGAGAGCTGTTTGCAATCAAAACATTTAGAGAGGACTGAAAGGATTTAGTTGACTTGCAAGGTTATGGTGCCATTTGTAAAGGGTCAAGATCATTGCCTATTGGTGAGGTTACACCCACTTGGAGGTGTCTATGATAGGTTTCCACTGAGTAAAAGTGTACTTCACTGAGAGTAGCTTGTTTTGATACAAGGATGATTGGCCAGTTGAAGACTATCTTCTTTATGAATGAACCATAGGCGTGATTTTGAGAACTTTTATGAAATTGCAAAAGAATAGGTGTTTGGATTGGAAATATGATGAGAAAACATTGTGCCATGTAGTTTCATAGTTAAGTGAGGTTAAGCCTCTGTGATTTTGCAGGTATTAAAAATCACAGTTGTGATTGTTTGAAGAATCAAGGTGATACAAAACTTGTGTTTACACCAAATGATGATTGATATGCATTAAGAACAAGGGAAAATACATGTTAGATATGGCTCTGATGGAATTTAAGACATCTAAGTCAGCGTGATTATGCAAAGATACGAATCACATGCGTGATTTTTGGAAAAATCATAGTGAGACAAAGTGGCATGTATACTGAGAGAAGATGTCTTTAGTAGTTCAAAAATAATGAGAGATTGCCAAAATACCATGCACTTGGAAATTTGGATGAAAAGTTGTCAGCATGATTATGAGGAATCATGGGCGTGATTTATGGAAAATTTACAACCATGAGGATTAATGCAACAAACAAATGATTGTAGAATATACATGTGGAGTGCAATTTGAAAGTAATTGGCATGATTTGAATCCATTTGGGCGCATATTGGCAACCATGATTTTTAATGATGTGGCCCATGGTGTGATTTGTGATGACGTGGTATAAGTCACTGTTGAAAATCACGGCAGCTTACTTGAACATAGCATGTGCAACATCTTTGTATGTGCAAATGATTAAGAGGGTGATTCTTTGTTGCTGTGATTATTGATCATGGTCGTGACTGCAAATCACAGCGTGATTCCTATGTTTCTTGTGTGGCATGACTGCAAAATCATGGCTATCAAAGTTGATGTTTTTGGTGATGTTGATGATGCTTTGCATTCCTTGATACTTACGCTCCATCTTTGACACCATCCTTTGACTATTTGTTGAGCTTTGAATAGCATGACTTTTGTTGATGTGGCAATCACGATCGTGATTTTTGGATAATCACAGTAAATGATTTCTTGATGTTACCATGTTTTAAGCCTTTTTTGATCATGTAGAGCATGTATGCATCTTTTTAGTGGCGTGATTTTGCTCAAGGAAGAATCACGATCGTGATTTTTAAAGAATCACGATGTGAAAACTATTTGATTGTTGCAGTTTTAGCCATTAGAAATGTATGTGCTTGCATTTGAGAGTAAAATTGCACCTCTTCCTTGAAGCTAACTTCTTCGGGTAGCATTTGTTGATCTCATTCATTGTAGCTATCCCAGATGCTTTGTAGGCTATTGAGCAGTCTTATTACTCTTGTTTATGGGAGGTTCTTGTGGCATTTTGCCTTTTCAAATAATGGTTCTTATGGCTCCTCAATTTTGATTTTGCACTCTTGTGAATGGTGGATTCTTGTGTCTTCCACCTTTTTTGGGAGTGTAGGTGCATGTGTTTGCTCTGTCACACTAAGTCTTTCCAACCTTAACTGCTGGTTCAAAGAGTGGTTTAATGTAGATAATCTATGGGGAGATTTCCAATTGCACCCCCTTCATTGGATGAAGTGACGGGCGAGTCATCATGGAGTAGGTAAGTGGAGTCCTCCATGTGGTTAGGCTATTTTTTACTTTGATCTCCGGACCATAGAATAATTTTGGGCTCCTTGAGTTGAAATTGATGATGATGAAACCTAATTAAGCTTGATAGCTTTCAGCATCCATATGATGGTATTGCCTTCATAATATCCCTGAGCCTAAAGTAGGTTTATGGGTACCCACCATCGTTAATGAATTCTTGGGTATTAAGCACGGTACCTTGGTTGTTGGGTTCTCTATTTGGTGTAGGCTTCTTCTTGGGATCATAACCCTTCTTTTTTGGGAGCATGGTTTGCTTTTTTGGAATCAAAACTGGGGTTGCACTTTCATGATAGCTCGGACTTGCAGTAATACCGTTAGAATCCATATTTCCTTTAGTAGCATTCTCTTGTGTGTTTGCTTTGAATCCCATGGTTGAGGTTGACTTATTGTCTTCGTTTTGTTAGGCCTTTTAATTTCTCTATGTGAATGTAGGTAACTTAGTTTGACTAGGTAGCTAAGTAGGATTGTTGTACCCATCGTTGTTGATAAATTCTTGGGTATTAAGCATGGTACCTTGGTTGTTGGGTTCTTTGTTTGGTATAGACTTCTTCCTGGGATCATAACCCTTCTTTTTTTGGGAGCATGGTTTGCTTTTTTGGAATCAAAACTGGGGCTACACCTTCATGATAGCTTGGACTTGCAGTAATACTGTTAGAATCCATATTTCCTTTACTAACATTCTCTTGTGTGTTTGCTTTGAATCCCATGGTTGAGGTTGACTTATTGTCTTCTTTTTATTAGGCCTTTGAATTTCTCTATGTGAATGTAGGTAGCTTAGTTTGACTAGGTAGCTAAATAGGATTGCTACTCTCGTAGAATCCTTGTGCTTGAAGCAATCGCTTTTCCACCCACCTTTGATGCGTTAGAAATATTTTGATGGTGTTCTCGATGGAAGAGAATGAGATTTCCTTACTGAAATTGAAGCTTTTATACCTATTTTCATATGAGTCGACAGCCATGCTTTAGTTATGGGTTATGGCGATAGTGTGACAAGGCTGGGGTATTTAATAAAGGAGGGGCTTCCGATGTTGAGGTTATGTCTTGAATTTTACCAAATGGAACTATGGACTCAATCTTATTTGCTATTATAGATTCTGGGACTTTGACAAGAGGGGCTAGCGTTGACTAGGTCTCGATGGATAGCTTTTCCTTGTTGATTGTAGTGATAACCTTGGTTTTTATGGTCAAGGGTCATGGAGTTTGCAATAGAGGGGCTATTGATGATGAGGTTCCCTTAGCGTGAGCATTTTATTTTGTTGATCTAGGATTTTTCTTTGTAGTATAATTTTCATCCTTGTGTTAATCCCATTTTGGTTTAACAAAGATGCTCCTCCATTTGAGGACATTAATAAGTGTTATGTAAAGGCACTATAAAAGTTGTACATTATGAGATACTGGCCAACCAAGGCTTTAGTTAGTAAGTTTTGGGTGCCCAAGTGTGAATACGGGCCAGTTGTATATAAGGAAATTTCTCATAATGGAAAGACAATCTTCTTTTGTGCTATGAGAGCTCTTGTCTTGTCTTGTGTATGAGAGAGAGAGAGAGAGAGTACTCTAGTACATGTGCCTCTTCCATTCTTGTGTGTGGGAGAGTGAGAGGACGATTGCCTTGCATTGTGGTGTGAGCGACTCCTGCGCGGTGTGACAGAGTGAAGGTGGAGATTGGAGGATTGGAACTTCCAAAAGTGAGCTTGGAGAGCCTCAAGGGACGTGAGCTTGAAGCATTGGTAAGTACGCTACGATGGTTGTTGTCTATTATTGCTTTTGATTGTGAATGTGAGGAGTTCTCTTGGGAGGTGTAGTAGGCCATAACATTTTTGTCACTGCTGCCGGGGAAACAACCATTGTTTCTTTCATCTTCTTAGGGCTCCAACTCCCATTATGCAAGATTCACTATTACCTTTGCATTCTGAAAGTGCATTATGAAAAACTGTGTAGATAAGATTTCAGTGGAAGGGAAGAAATTAGAGTAGTTGTGGAAAATTGTGTGTGGGTGTGGAAGTGTGGGTGAGTACTTGGTATTTCTTAAAGGAAAGCTACACTTGGATTTTCTTTCGATTTTGTTGATTTCGTTACTAATTTCACTATCATGAGATAGTAGTTGGTAACACTATTTTTCATGTTTTTTCAAAAAAAAAATCATGAAAATCACAAAAACAAGAAGTGGGTTGTGTTGATGACTTGCATTACATTCCTTTTTCTAGGCATAACCTTTCTGGATCTTCTGCGCAGGAAAATCATACTCTAAGTCAATCAAAACATCATTTTATTGATTTGACTAGCAACGCGTGAAAGTGCAAGAAAGCATTTCACAGCGTGAAACGCATTACATTTCATGACGTGAAACATTGACCGCCATTAGCACAGGAAATTTTGAGATTGCCTTACTAAAGTTAATGCATCTTATCCTAACATGACTAACACAAGGAAACAGAAAAGCCTTATCTTGTGAAAGTGTAGCGAAACATTTCACGGCATGAAACACATTGCATTTCACGACAATCTGCCATTTCACGATGTGAAACGTAGCCTACTAGTTCACGGAGATCTGCTATTTCACGACGTGAAAAGGGCTATTCATGGAGTAAAGGATTGTCAAACCAGAGGTAAGAGAGGGTCATAAGTGCACTATAAGAGTCTCCCCGACTTGGATTAATGCAATTCTAAATCGAAAATTCAAAGCATGAAACACAAGTTGTTCATGGCGTGAAATACATTTCACGACGTGAATCACAGTCTGCCATTTCACGACATGAAAAGCCTGCTATTTCATGATGTGAAATGGCAGTCCGACAGAAATCCAAGTATAACAATTAGAGTAGTAAGTTAGCCTGTTGAATCGTATTCTCATGCACTTGAGGTCAGGGAAACTTATTGGAGATGACCTTACCCCCAACGACACTGCATCTAATTACCCAGGTTCTTCCCACTAGAGAAGTGTTGGTTCAGGTCACTTGGCGAGTACTCAATTGAGTGTTGCAGCTTGGACAAATCTGACCACTACAAAAACTAGTAGCGATGAATCCATGGAAGAAGGATTAAGGTTCTTCGTACTTGGAGAGGAAGGGAAACTAGCTTCTCCTGCGAAGTCCAGTGGAATCTTTAATATGGTAAGGGAATTTTTTGGTCTCCAACACGGCACAGAAGATAAAGTGCAATTTGCAGGCACGAGCCCGTTAACAACGAGCACAGGACATGGTCCAAAACCAGACTTACCAACACATACAGCCCTAACGTCTGGGCCTAAGAACACTAATCCTTTGAGACCTAGTGGAATGACTCCTAGGGTCATGTGGGACAAGGAAAATGCTACCAAGACGAGTCAAATCTTCTTTCCCACATATGACGAATTAGAAGTTGGCAAAAAAATGGCAGAAGCATAATGTCAATTGTAGCTTCTGAGCTTATAAAGGCAAGAGCTTGATACATGAAGAATGATAACAAAATAGAGGGAAATTGGTAGTTTGAATCTGTTAATGGCCACGTGGTAAGGAAATAGAAACATCTAGAGAAGCCATGGATAACATGGGGATGGAATGGAAGAAAGAGGAATACAAGCCCTAGAACCCATAAATGAGGAGCCCAAGGCTGCTGAGGAAGACCTTGAATTGCAAGAATAAGCAGATAATATACCTAGGGCATCGACCGAAGGAGAGAATCAGCTCTACACAAGAGAGGAGATAAATGAAATGATCAATAATCCCACATTCGTAGAGCATGGAACTCTTAATTCAACAAAGGCGAGCTGAGGCTGCTAATGATAAGCCAGGTGATGAGGAATTGCTTGGACCCATCCATAGACCTAGACTGGATAGATCGAACTACGTAGGTAGAGGACGAGGTCTAGGTAGGGGGTAGCTCCTCCGAGGCCAATAATAGATCCCCACATAGATCTAAATACAGCCACAAGGGAGGACTTATTGAATATGGCCGTAGAAATGGGCAGAGGCATGGTTTGGGAACTAGGCACGGCCCTTGAATCCAGACTATCTCAGATGAAGCCACACATCATTTCAGGATGGAGACCCGATCTAACACATAGAGATCTTTGAGTCAACATGTGAAACATGTGGGCCAATGAGCGATGTGACCATGAGATATATGCCTCTTCTCTAGCTTTAGAAGGGAAAGCCCACCAATGGTATCGAACCCTAAAGCTTGAAGATAAAGTCAATTTCACACGACTTAAGAATGTGTTCATACCAAGCTTTGCTCGAAGTGGTGATAGGTGGAGTCCTGTGGCTCAACTCTATAACATAAAGAAAAAAGAAAACGAATCCATGCGGGATTATGTTTCTCGACTCAAGCACCTAAACTTAAGATGAAAAGTGAGGGAGAGTCTAACTGATAAGTTATTGCCTGCTTCTGGAGAGGAGTTCGAGATCATAAGATGCATGATTATCTGGTGTTAGCCCGCCGACTACTTTGGATACGTGTTGTAAGTTGGCTATTTAATATGAAAGATTTTCTTCATTTACTCATGCAACCAGTTTACATATCCCTTGAGAGCGTACCAAACTATTCAAATCAAGAGCTTACCTTAGCTTGTCATCATTGGTTCTTACCTTATAGCCATAAATGTAACTTCCCATGTGGGTGCGCTAGTTCATTCGTCGCATCCTCACTTCACATCGGAATGCTTCTTGCCAAAGGGGTGAAGGGAGAGCTCGCAATGCCAAGATAGAGGCAACAAGAGATCCATCTTTGCGCGATGGTTATCTCTCATAAAAAGTAGGGGAAGAAGAAGCTAATCGAATAGGGATGTCTACAATCAAACCTACTCAAGCATGCATCTGTCAAGCAATCATGAATTCAAAAGTATATAAGCAAGTAAGAAGAGGGAATAAGGAGAGCTCATAAGTAAATTGTTGTAAGAGAATGACTATCAAAAATGACTTATATACAAGTGGCTAGTTTTCGCACTAGGCTAACCAAACTTAAAAATGCTTCGACCTCTTTACTAGTCTTAAGGAAAGTCCATAGAACTTTCCTATTTGGGAACCATCTTACAAAAGATAAGTGCTTGTTCATGCAGGTAAGATGGCAAAGCACCTTATAGTAGGTTGGACATGCGAAACCATGTTAACCAATGGAGTGGTAAACACACCCCCTTCCACGTCCTCGCATCACCGGTGGTGAAGCTGTTGCCAAGAAAGGGATGGTGTGGATGGTCTAGGATATGCCATGGAGTCAGGGACTAAGGTTAAGTGGTTAGTGTAGGATGTATCCATAGCTAGATGATAGGGCAAGGTGATGGGTAGCTTCAGGCAACCCTGATGATAGGCAGCTTGTCTAGGCCACATGGAAAGTGATAGTGGTGATGTAGAGTTATTCATGCCAGGCCTTCGTTTGTTGTGAAAGTGATGTGGACCCTTTCAGATGAAGTAGTTTGTAGAACCAATACACACCTTGTGTTTGGCAAAATGAGTGCTAGGACCCCATGGAATGAGGAGCATGGGTAGATAGAGGTCTGGGACATGACATAGTATTAGACTCGGATCTCAGAGCATGATGCCTAGAGATGGGACATTTTCTTGACAAATACGTTGGCCAAGCCGAGCTTTTATTAGTGGTGAATTAGAGTTGAAGTAGAGAACATAGGCATGGGAGAGCTCCAGGGAGATACCTTGAAGGTCAAGAGTCATACCATGGGCTAGGCATATAACCCTGCCATGGTCCCCCCATTTAGGTTAGTTGCAAGTGCATGGGTTTGTGCATGATGTGATGCGAGAAGTGAAAAAATTATGAAGCCCCAATAGTGAAATATGTAGGTGATGTGCATGGGCAATGGTGAGCGGAAGGTGTGCCCGTGCAA
This sequence comes from Cibotium barometz, assembly GCF_041138505.1. NCBI lineage: Eukaryota > Viridiplantae > Streptophyta > Polypodiopsida > Cyatheales > Cibotiaceae > Cibotium > Cibotium barometz. The sequence continues at coordinate 58,657,071 of NC_141052.1, read as the reverse complement.
GTGCACTTCTCCACCATAAGGATTGCTTTCTTCAACTCTTTTTGTTACTTGATAGCCCTTTGTCTTTCGGAGCTGTGCAACATCCGTGGCTTGATGGTGGACTTGGCATTATCAAGAGCTAGGGCTAGGGTGGATTGAATGGATAGGGTGGTCAAAGATGAGGCACAAAAGGTCCCTACTCATTGTAGGAAGGTTGCTACTAATTATAGGAAGGTCCAAGCGCAATGGGTCATACCATGGGCCACGCTTGTGCTCTCCATGGTCCCCCCATCCAAAAATGTACTTAGAAATATTTTGATGATGAGGCTCAATGCAGGTCCGTAAAGGAATAGTGCCTATATATCTATTATATGTAGATCCAATGGATATATTCAAGTGGCATGTATGAGCATTAGGCAAAAGGTTGGCCCATGTAGAGGCTTCTTTCGGAAAAAACTCCAGCACTTTGCTTTCTTTAACATTTTTTTTCCTTGCTTTTTTCAATTCTTACACATGGTTTGAGATAGGAAATTGGTAGTTGATGTGTGACGAGGCTAGCCACAATAAGATGGGTGGGAATGAGATTAGATTGTCTATGAAAATGTAAGAAATTTTCAAGGTTTTTCATCTCCTTGAACCACTCCCCATGACTTGTCATGTGGTTCGAAGCACCTGAATCAATGTACCATATATCATCTTTATGTGCTACTTCAACATTTTCAGACACATGGCATTAACGACATGCTACATAACAAACAACCTTTCATTATCCTCATTGTTTTTGCTCGAGGATGCATAGTTGTTTTGCTGCAATTTCCCATTTTGCATGTCAAGATGCTTCTTATAACAATCTGCCTGCACATATACATGCTTACTACAACAAAAGCATCCATATGTATCATTATACTGCCTTTGCCAATTGCCTCTGAATTGGCCTCTTCCACCTGCGTGTTGTTGTTGTTGTTGTAAATTATGGGACTATTGTTGTTGCTGTTGCTGGCCATAATTCTAATTACCTATTCGGCCACCTCCTTGACCGCGTCCACGGCCTCCTCTACCTCGTCCTCTTCCTGAACTTGTGCAGAAGGCCTGTTGCTCTGAACTATTTTTGTTTTGTGAAGATTGTGAAGAGAAAAACGTGGTGGATGAGATATGTGGATGAGATTGACTCAAAGAATACAAGAAAATATCTTGTTTATTAAGTTGTTTATGAATACAACTTGGCCTTGCTCAATACAAAATGCCTCCTAGCTCCACCTTTAAATAGATGAGCTAGTGGACCTTAAGTCCATTCACACTCACACCCTTCTCTTCCACTTAACCTTAGTCTCTTAATACCCCCCCTCAATACCAACTATGAAAGAATGGAATACGTGATATTGGACATAGGATGCCTTTATAACATTAGGCGTACAAGGTTTGGAATATAGGTGTGATTACATTGAGATTTAAAACAATTTCTCAGTAGAGGTAGAGGCTGATACAAAGTTTGCCTCTAACTCTTTGTTAGGACATTTAGAAGTGATATGTCCCGTTTGTTTACACTTGTTACATTTCATTTTGTTGGGATATTTGATCCAACAATTATTTGCCAAATGACCCACCTTTTTACAATGGGCACATCTTACTTTGACCACTTGATGTGACAAAGCTTGTTTGATAGTTGATGAAGTGGTTGCATTTGAAGATTCAGCTCCTCCCTTTGGCCTCTTTTCTTCATCAAGACAAGATTGAATGACTCCTTTGAGGGTGGGATTAGGTATGTTCTTCAGGGTGGTGACTAAGGTGGGGTACACCTTCTTGATTGCTTTTAGAAAAACAGCCACTGCATCATCTTCATCCATTCTCGCATTCACTGATGCAAGTTGAGCCATAAGGCCCTTCAAGTGAGAGATGAAGGCTCCAATGCCATCTCCCTCTTTGAGTTCCAAGAGCTGAAAAATTCAATTTTGAGTGAGATCTTGGAATTCTTACCACGAGCTCCATAGAGCTTATCAAGCTCATCCCATTCTTCTTTGCAGTCGGAAGTTGGTCCACATGGTGAATGAGAGCCTCATCAAGATGAAGCATGATGGTGGCTTGTGCCCTCTCATCATCTTCAATATCTTCAGCCTCTGTTCGATCAATAACCTTAGTGCCGGAGATGAATGGCCAAAAACCTTTGGACATCATCTTGTACTTGACAAGGACTTGCCAAGTGTGGAAGCCCTCTCCCTTCCTAGGCTAAGTCACCTACTTTGTTTGTAATCAGATATGGCCCACACCACAGTATCTGAGGGATAACTTCTTGTACTTCCCAAGAGATAGAGAACTTCTTTTGGGGTGTACTCGAATGAAGACCATATCTTACTTCTTCAAATTTTCTGTCTGACCTCTTCTTATCTGCATATTGCTTTATCTATCCTAGGCAGCTTTTATATCCTTGCGGATTGACTGCATCTGCTGCTACTCCATATCGTCAAGCATCTGTCTCTGGACATCTCGACCCTAATCAATGGGTCAGACCAAGTTAATGGTGTTAGGAAGTCTTGTCCATACAGAGCTTTGAAAGGGCTCATCCCGATGCTTTGGTGATTGTAGGCAACCTCGACTAGGTGCAGATAGCTTAGCCACTTCTTGGGTTCCCTGCCAATAGCATGAGCGAAGTATATCTTCAATTACTTGGTTCACCCTTTCTGTTTGACCATCGGTCTCGGGGTGGTAAGCTGTGCTGAGATCCAAGAAAGTTCCTACTGCTTCGAAGAATGTAGTCCAGAATCTTGATGTGAACTTGGGATCTTGATCACTATTCTCCTGGGTAGGCCATGCAATCTGAAGATTTCCTTGAGGAACACTCTAGCCACATCCACTGCAGTGTAGGTTTCTTTTATTGGAATCAGATGAGCAACTTTTGTTAGTCTATCAACTACCACAAAAATGGAGTTGTAACATAATTGCACTGAAGGTAGTCCAGTAATAAAATCCATACTGATACATTCCCACTTCATCTGGGGGATGTCTAACGGATGTAACTTCCCACGCATTTTGCATGCTTGGCCTTGTTCCTGACAATGCTAGAAAGAAGTGCTAACCAGTGTGGTACAGTCAATTTCCCATCAACCACTTCCTGGATTGGGCCACACTCAGCAGGCTATAGTTCTTGGCTACCTTTCAACCAAGGAACTACTTCGACCTCAACTCAAGAGCTCAACCAACTCTCCATGAAGGCGGGGGAGTCAGTGGCCCAACTTGTCATCACAAGAGCTAAAGTTTTGGTCACTCGTTGGCTACCCCAAGATCCTGGATTCAACTACATGCTTCAATAGTGGGTGCTTCAAGCACTCTCTACTCAAATAGCAAAATGAAGATGAGAGAGACCTTTCCACCCCAAGGCACCCTGTAAAACTTCCAAGACATAGCTACACAGCTGGAGAATTTTTGCCTAATGGGCGGAGCACAGTACCTCTTGGTCCCCACTTATCCCCCGGCATGTCTTGGTGTCTCCAACTTCCTCTCGCCTCGACGGTAGCTTCTACATCCGCTTTCATGGACGAGCTGGCCATGCTCAAGAAGGAGCTTGAAGATTTCAAAAGGTTACAACAAGAGGACACAACCATGCAGCGCCTCGAGAAGGAGGTCGAGCAGGTCAAGGTCAAAGATCCCAAGATGAGTCCAAGGCCATCTTCCAAATGATTGTCCCACCAAGAAATATTGCTCATTTTTCTCAAAGGTGGGCCATGAGGACAAGGAGTGTTACTACCTCAAGGGACTTTGCCTTATGCAACAACAACTTAAGCAAGGTGCCACCCCACTTAATCCCTTCATTGAAGACTACATGGTGACCCCAACCACCAACCACCAACCAAACCCAACACCCTTCTTGAACCCTCAATGAGCTAGAGTAGCTACCCCCTAATCCCAAGCTTATATTAACCCTGTCACCCTCAGTGCCTCCTACTTAGCTACCCCACATACCCTTCCCTCCTCCATGGCTACTTCTGTACAAACCCCTCCACCGCCCCAAGCCACATCATCCTAGTATAGGGAGCTCAAGTAGCCACGGTAGCATACATCAATACCCCTCATCTCGGAGCAACCCTGGCATACAACCCCATGCCTATGTAAATCTGTAACATACCCATCTTCACTAATAAAGAAATGTCCATGTAATAGATAAATTTATGAGTTTTTATGGTATAAAAATCAATGATTTTATTAAATGAGTCATTTCTACTTAGAATCTTCAAATTTTGAGCCCAAATTTGAAATTTGCGCGTGATTTTACCCTAGTATAAGATTTTACAGCATCCAAAACGGACACTGGATCAAGCTTATATGCAAATTTCAGTCATTTTTAGTTAAAAAGCGATGACCTTTAAGCCTTAATAAATGCTCGACCGGGCATCCGATTGACGAATGGTCTACACCCCAACGACCAGGAGAACCTCGCGGATAAAAAAAATTTCACTCCCCGAGGCGATCCGACATGCAAATCAAGGCCGGTGTCTCAAATTTGGAGACCCCGCCCCAAAATTTGGACCGTGCACACTTACCAGGGTGCCCGTGTACGATGGCCGCACAAGAACCAAAGGATGACCGCCCACTGTGTGGTCCACACGTACCGCTACGTGGACACCCATGCTGCTTCTTTTAGAGAAGGCCCTCTGTGTTTAATTTATTTAAAAAAAAGTTTATACATGACTCAATTCCATACAAGCCAAACCGGATCTCTTATTCTTTTCCTCTATACGGTCGATGATCTAGAATTCGGCCTTCCAGCCTCTACATGCTGGGCAAAACCCTACGGGACCATACACCTCATTGTCGGCCATTGGGGCGAGGACTCAAGCTGGCCTGTCACCCTCTCAGGCTTCATCGCTCGATCCTCCCGCCCCTCAGAGGGATGTCTGCACACTAGGGTGGTCTTATTCACCGCACTAGCCTGGGCCCTCAGAACTAGGCAACATCATAATCTCTCGCCTCAATCGGCGAACCTTATTCTCCCAATGGTATGAGGGATACCTTGGGCCATTCTCGGGCTTTGCTATCGACGCTGCTCGGCTACACAAGCACGGAACGGAGTTAGCGTCGAAGCCAGGCAAAACTTGCACTCTTTTAAGATAACAATTTCAATGCAATTTATTGAATACAGCATCACACAATTCGTAACTTCATACAATTTTATGTCATTATTTTAAAAGGAAAAGATACACATTTATTGACACTAATATTTAAAAAAAACTCTTCTTTAAAAGATAACCAAGCTAACCTGACCACCATTTCCTTGAGGAGCTTGTAAAGGGAGGGTTGGAGCCGCATCGGGAGCATCTTCTCTAATCTCGTTGTTGCGCGCTCTTCTTGAGGCAATTTTCTGACGTTTTCGGGAAGGGGCCATCTTGGATGTCGTCTTTCGTAGGGCTCGATGTCGCGGTCAAAACGCTCCAGTCGGATCTCAATTCTGAGATCGTTTGCTCACCGTATGAGCAAAAGACCATAGCACATGAACCCTCTCTTACGGCTAAAATCTCTTACTAAAGTCCACGCAAATGGGGAGGGGGGGGAGAGTTAAGGACACTGCCTCCTAGCAAGAGGGGGATAGAGGAAAATTGCCTTATCTGAAAAGTGGCAAATGAGGGGGTGTGAGAGGGGTGGCTGCAAAGGGGCAGCTGTACTACAGCAAGTATAGTGCACAGGGATCGACGGCGGTACGGACGGCGGTACGGACGGCGGCACAACGGCTACGCAGAAATGTCTGTTGTCCATGGAGCACCCCGGGGGTTTATATAGCTGTGGGGTACGGGTACGGGCACTGTGCAAAGCAAGGACGAAAGGACGGTGTACCAGCAAAGATTGTAGATCAGTGGCCTGCATGGGTCTACAGGAAAGGTACGGTGTCGGTTTTAACAGGGAAAGGAGTGGTACGCATGTACCTTGTCAGTTTTAACAGGGAAAGGAGTGGTACGCATGTACCTTGTCAGTTTTAACAGGGAAAGGAGTGGTACGCATGTACCTTGTCTGGTCAAGGGCAGCATGGGTGTCCACGTATCGGTATGTGTGGACCACACAGTAGGCGGCCGTCCTTTGGTTCTTGTGCGACCATCATACGGGCACCCTGGTAAGTGTGCACGGTCCAAATTTTGGAGCGCTAGCCTCGATTTGCGTGCCGGACCGCCCCGGGGGTGATTTTTTTTTTTGGTCCGGGAGGTTCTCCTGGTCATTGGGGTGCAGACCGTTTGTCAATCGGACGCCTGGTCGTGCATTTATTAAGGTTTAAAGGTCGTCGCTTTTTAACTAAAAATGACTGAAATTTGCGTATAAGCTTGATCCGGTGTCCATTTTGGATGCTGTAAAATCCTATATCAGGGTAAAACGTGCGCAGATTCCAAATTTGGGCTTAGAATTTGAATATTCTAAGTAAAAATGACTCATTTAATAAATTCATTGATTTTTATACCATAAAAATTCATAAATTTATCTATTACATGGACATTTCTTTATTAGTGAAGATGGGTATGTTACATCCTTTCTCCCTTAAAGAAATCGAGATGTCCTCATCTCGTCTCATGAATTGGGGATAATTCTTTTAGGGTGTAGCTTCATCTTCCCAAGTTGCATCCTCTTCAGGGTTATCTTCCCATTGTACTAGATGTTCTACAAGAGTTCTATTTCGGAGTTGCCTTTCCCTAGAATCTATGATGCTATTGGGTTGTAATTCAAGGACTCCTTGAGTAGGGATTACAACTTGTTCATCATCAAGAATATGATCGAGACTGGGTACATAAGGTTTTAACAAACTTACATGAAATACATTGTCGACTTTGATATGGGTTGGGAGTTGGAGTTTATAGGCACTTTTACCTAGACACTTGATAACTATATAGGCACTTTTACCTAGAAACTTGATAACTGTATAGGGGCCACAATACCTAGGGCTGAGCTTCTTATATTTCCCAAGTGATAGAGAACTTCGTTTGGGTCGCACTCGTAGAAGAACTTTGTCTCCTTCCTTGAAGATCCTTTCAAACCTCTTGGTGTCAGCATAATGTTTTTGTCGATCTTGGGTAGCTTCAATATCCTTTTGGATTTCTTTGGTTTGTTCCTCCATCTCTTTGAGCATTTTTCTAGATGCCTCAACTCTTATGGTCAGATCATAGAAATTTAGAGGAGACAAGCATTCTTGCCCATAGAGTGCTTTGAATGGTGACATTCCTATGCTCTGATGATAAGATGCATTGTAGGCAAATTCTACTAGAGGAAGGTATTGAATCCACCTTCTTGGTTCCCGTCCACAATATGCTCTGAGAATGTCTTCAATTACTTGATTGACTCTCTCGGTCTGGCCATCGGTCTCTGGATGATAAGCTGTGCTAAAGCAAAGTTGAGTTCCCAGGGCTTGAAATAAGGACTGCCAAAACTTTGAAGAAGTGAAGTCAGAATCCCGGTCACTTACTATCCTTTTTGGGAGACCATGAAGTTTGAGGACTTCCTTGATGAATATTCGAGCAACATCAGAAGCTTTAAAGGTCTTCTTTGCTGGTAAGGTGAGCTACTTTGGTAAGTAAGTCCACTACTACCAGAATGGAGTCATATCCTCCTTGAACAGTGGGGAGACTTGTGACAAAATCCATACTAATGCACTCCCACTTCATTTGGGTAATATCCAAGGGTTGAAGTTTCCTAGGCATCTTGACCCTTTCAGCTTTGATCCTTTGGCATGAGAGACATTGCTTCAAGTACCGAAAGACATCATTTTTCAAGCCTGCCTAATGAAAGCTCCTTCTTACGGCATTTAATATTTTTGCATAGCATGGGTGTCCTGCAGAGCAGGACTATCATGAGCTTCATGGAGGATTAGTTTCTTTAAAGCAGGATCCTTAGGGATATATAGCCTGTGATTGAAGTAGAGGCTTCCTTCATGAGTGGAGTATCCCTTGATTAGATTCTTCTTTAAAGCAGGATCCTTAGGGATATATAGCCTGTGATTGAAGTAGAGGCTTCCTTCATGAGTGGAGTATCCCTTGATTAGATTCTTCTCTTTCTCTGAATTTTCCCCTTCTTCTACTAACTTCATTATCCTCTAATAATCTGGATCATGAGATGAGACTTCTTCCACCTTGACCAGTATGGGATTATTTGGCATTGAAATTGCACTCAAGAAAATTGCGGCTAAGTGCATCTGCTACCACATTATCTTTCCCAGGGTAGAATTTGATGTCGAAGTCATATTCTTGTAGAATTTCAATCCATCTCCTTTGCCACATGTTGAGGTTAGGCTGGGTGAAGATCTACTTCAAACTTTTGTGGTCAATTACAAGCTGGAATTTGTCCCCCAAGAGATAATGTCTCCATAATTTGAGGCAATGAACAACCGCTAAGAGCTCCAAATCATGGGTGGCATAATTTGCTTCATAATGCTTCAGCTTGCGGGATAGGACTAGGTCTTACCTATGAATCGTATCCTTGAATCTCTACATGGTCAAGGTGTCGATAAATAGGAAATTTTCTCCAAGATAAGACTTAGTGGACTATCTTAAGTGTTTTCCCTATTTTTTAGAAGGGGGGAACCTTACAAAATCCCATATCAAGCAGGCACTCTCCCAACCTATCAATCGCACCTCCCATTTGTGCCGATCCCACAAACACCCCAAGTCTATCAAAACCCACCCCCATTGGTCTATGCGACAGCTCCTCCAGTACCTCCAACCGCTAACAACATGTATGGGGCTCAGCCTAACCAAAGGTTTGCCAATTGTCGTCCTGCCAACAACCCCACCTGGCCTCTTATATGCTATCATTGTGGTGGGGGGAGCGGTCACATGCAAGCTCAATGCACTGTACCAAAGAGTTTTCCCCCATGCTCCCATTACTGAGAGAGCGGAGATCACTACACCCGAGGTTGTCCTAGAGCCCCAGTAGTTAACACTAAAGAGAATGTGGGGGAGAGGGAGAGCTTCAAACCCTAGTAGGAAAACACACACACACACACACAAGAGATAGAAAGACACAAGCGAGAGATGGATAGCTGAATTTTCTCCTATCTTCTTCTTCTCTACTCAACCAACATAACATAAAGATAAGAGTACACACTAATATGGGTTAGTACTCAACTACTACAACATACAAGGGTCGGTCCATAATGTGAACCCAACCAAATGAGCTGGCGCTATAACTATGCCAATCTCTAGTAATCCAAAATGGCTGTCACACAGCCAGTCATCCCACTGGCCGCATATCACCCATAATCTCACCAACCATGCCAGTGGTGTAGATGTGGAAGCTATCACCCAGGTGGGTCATCAATGTCCATTGTAGCACTAGCTAAGCTCAATATCTCAACACTCGCCGTCAAGCTCCAACTCCACACACTACATTCCAAGTAAGCTCCTAAACCTGTGGAGCTTCTCTGTGCGCCCAATGCCTTCTCTGTGCGCCCAATGCCTTCGTGAAGATGTCAGCCACCTAATCCTCTATGCTGACATATACCAAATATACATCTCCTGCTGTGAATCTTCTCCCTCGCAAAGTGATAATGCACCTCAATGTGCTTCGTTTCTAACATGATATATTGGGTTACTGGCCAACTATGCTACTCATGTTGTCACAATATATGACAATTGCCCTATCCCACAGGCTCTCCCATGTCACCAAGTAGCTTTTGAAACCAAGCTACCTCATAATCTGCCATAGCAGGACCCCTGTACTCTGCCTCTGTACTCGACAAGGCAACTATTGGCTACTTCTTACTACCCCAACTCATAGCAGCACTCCCAAATGAAAACATAAAACCACTGGTAGATCTCCTGTCTACAATACTACCAGCCCAATCAGCATCTGTGTACCCATGCAACTGAATCTCTGTACCAGGCTCATTCAAACACCACCCATGGAGAACGAAGTGGCGCCTACCTTGGTCATTCCCCCAACCACCATACCTTCAAAGGCGGGTGACAGTTCTACCCAAACCAAGGTTAGTAATTTAAGTTGGGAGGATGTGTTAGCAAGAGCAGAGGTGGAAATCACCCTTCCTCAATTATGTGGTTTGAGCCAGGAAATAGGAGAGCAACTGCTAGGCTTGGTCCAGCATTGGATGGATTCAAAGCCAACTAAGGGTGAAGCCACATCTAGTAGTAGTGGGGTGACAGCCCAAGCAGCAAGCAAGGGTATGCCTCACTGCCCGAGGAGTGGCCGATCACCAAAGCGTGAGGGTGACAAACTTTGTGGGAGGAACTCAAATTGCAGGGGCCATTGTGGATGGTGGTTCTAGTGTTAACATCATGCCTGAAGCTACTAGGCAAGTCTTGGGTCTCTCAATTACCAAGCCATCTCCCTTTGCCATCTGAGTGGCAGACCAAAGAGAAGTGATGCCCTTGGGACTAGTCAAGCAAGTTCCGATCACTTTTGAGGGATTAGTACTTGAAATTGAACTTTGTGGTCTTAGACCTCCCACCATCTAGAGGGACCTACAACTTGCTCATCGGAAGGCCTTGGTTGAGGGTAGCTCTGGTGATCTATGATTAGGGTCGAGACAACTTGCATATCCCTAACCCGAGGGGGATGGTGACCTTGCCCTTGGAAAAAGGCCCTGATGAGAGTGCAAGGAGCACTTCCCTACATGACATGATTCCCATTCGGGAGGAAGGACCAGTGACAAGAAAGAGAAAAAGGAATGGCAAGGATTACCAGTGGATGAGGCTTGGGATCCATTCGGCTCAAAAGGAGAGGCAACAGAACCTCTATGGAATTGGCTAAATTCCTATGAGGGGCTCCAATGCAATATGATGGACATAGTGGAGTTGGACCTAGACCCCATTCAAGAGGTGTCCCAAGAAGAAGAGCTCTCACAAGAAGCAGTAGTATGGGATTGGACAGAATTCTTGCTCACTCTAGCTTCCTCTTTTGCACGAGTGCAATAGGAAGGGATAGAGGTCATAGGTCTAGGGGAGCCTGAGTTTTCTCAACAACCTTGCAAGAAGGTCTCTCAAGAGGAGTCATCAATGGTGCCTATAACCCCTCCTAGATGTACCCGCAAGGAGCGGCGAGTAGAGCACCTTAAGACTAGGGAGGAAGCCTTGCCAATAGAAGAGATACCCACTGGCTCGATGGAGGAACGTATTGGTGATTTCCCTCTAGACATCACCCCACCCATGACCCCTTATCTCTCCATCAAGCAGCACTTGGCACCACTCCTCTTCCACCCCACACCACTTACCATGAGGAGATAAGAGAGTTGAACCTGGGCAATAAAGAGGAGCCACGCCCCATCTTGGTGGTAGCTTAGGTCTGGGAGCACCCTTCCACTCTTCAGAGAATCACAAACTTTTTCAAAGAGCACCAAGATGTGTTTGCATATGGACTTACAAGGATCTCCCAGGGATAGACCCAACCATTTGCACTCACAGAATTCTACTAAAAGAAGGCATTCGGCCAGTAAGGAAGGCCATTTACTGCATGAACCCAAAATATTCAGAAGTAGTGAGTGAAGAAAGAGCTGGACAAGATGGAAGAGGCCGATATCATTGTTCCCATCCGAGTGGTTGTCACCTATAGTGGTGATTCCCAACAAAAAGAAGACCAACAAGATGAAGATATGTGTAGACTTCAGATCCCTCAATCAGTGCACAATCAAAGTGCGTTTCCCTTGCCCTTCATAGAGGGGGTTCTGGAAGATGTGGCCGGCCATATGCTCTATTCCTTCATGGATGGGTTCAGCGGCTACAACCAGGTAGTGATTGATGAGAAGGATCATCTTAAGATAAAATTTGTCACATAGTGGGGAACATATGCCTACAAGATGATGCCCTTTGGTCTTTGAAATGCCCCAGCCTCCTTCCAAAGGACCACTCCAAGATTTTCTAAGAGTATATGATTGATTTCTTACACATCTTTTTGGATGGCTTCTCTAACTTCAATGGGAAAAAAGGCATGCTTAGGGTGGTGCTTCTAGAGGAACACCTGCCTCAACTCACTTTGGTGTTCGGTCATGAAGTGCAAGGTATCTGGTCTCCGCCTTCACCCCTTCAAGTGCCACTTCCTTGTGGGTCATGGTGCCTTGCTGGGTCACATCATCTCAACCAATGGTATTTATCTGGATCCCAAACAAGATCATTGTTATTCTTAGATTAGGCCCTCCATCCAATCCTAAAGGCATGCAGGAATTGCTCGGGCATACAGGCTACCAACCTCGGTTTGTCTGCATGTATGCAAATATCTATTTTCCACTCAACCGCTTGTTCCACTTGGATGTTCCCTTCCATAAGGGCCCCGATCAAGAGAGAGCCTTCACTTTTCTCAAGAATATGTTGGTGCATGCTCCGGTACTCATCACCCCAAATTGGGAATTGATCTTCCATGTGCACACGGATGCTAGTGCAATAGCAGTAGGAGCAGTGCTAGCGTAGCTAGATGTAGAACTGAAGAAAGATAGACCTATTCACTATGCAAGCAGGCAACTCAATCAGGCCGAGAGAAACTACTCCACCACAGAGCGGGAGGGTTTGGCCATAGTATACTCATTTCAAAAATTTAGAGATTATTTATTAGGGCATCACTTTGTGGTGATTAACAGACCATCAAGCCGCCCTGAAGTATTCGTTGAATAAAGCCTAGGTGGCCAACATGATTTGGAGATGGCTCCTTCTCTTTCAAGAATTTGACTTTGAGATCATGGCCCATCGCCCAGGGAAGGACCATGTCATGGCTCATCAACTATCGAGAATCCCAAGTGGGGAGCCAGCCTATGAACATGGGATTTGTGATCTCCCGGACAACATGTTGTTTGCAGTGGATGCCACCCCTACGAGAACATTGTGATGCTATTGAGCATAGCTAGGTTTTCTCAAAATTCCAATACCAAGGTAAAGAGGAGGCTTTTACTTAAGAGTAGGCCTTATCAGCTCATTGTCAGACAGTTGTACAAGAGGGGCAAGGATGAAGTGTTGAGGAGATGTGTCAACCCTCATGAGGTTCCCCTCATCATGGAGGATGCGCATTCTAGAGGACCAGGTGGAAGTCACTGGCCTGGCCATGTCATCGCACGGAAGATCATGCAATCTGGTCTATGGTGGCCCTCCCTGTTCTCTGACTGCCAAAAGTGGGTGCAAAAATGCGACATATATCAAAGGTCTGGACCCAAACCAAATAGTAGGCACTACTCGTCTCTCCATGTTTCCCCACCCTGGGAGCCCTTCGAGAAGTGGGGCATTGATTTTGTAGGCCCCATCACCCCAAATTCCAACCCCACTGGGTGCGAGTACATTTTGGTGGCCACCGACTATGCGACCAAATGGGCCGAGGCCAGCAGAGCCACTCGGGACAACACTGCTTTCACAGTGGCCAAGGTCCTGTATGAGAGCATCTTCACACCAGATTTGGGTGTCCCATAGAAATCATCAATGACAAAGGGAAACATTTTGTGAATGAAGTCATAGATACCCTGTTGTTGGCGTGTTATCAAATCTTCCACCGGAGGTCCTATGTTTACCACCCAGGCCAGGGCTAATGGACAAGTGGAGAGCACCAACAAGGTCTTGTGCAAGTCCATGTTACAGGTAGCTAAGGAGCACTCTCACCAATGGGATCAAGCCCTCTTGGGTGTATTGTGGGCCTATCGCACAGCTTACAAGGCAACCACTTGGTACACTCCATTCCAACTTGCTCTTGGACTAGAGGCCATATTACCTTTTGAATTTAATGCAAGATCATCTAGAGTGGGGAAGCCTAGGGCCCCCACCTATCACCCTGCATACTTTGCTCGGTGTAGGAGCAACTTGAAGTCTTAGAAGAGACTCATCAACTTGCTCAGAGGGCCTTAGAGGTGGAGCAACTTTGACATAAAGCATGGCATGATCGACACTTGAGACTTCCCCAATTCTCTGAAGGTGACTTAGCTTTGGTCTATAATTAAAAAAATTTGAAAAAGGCTCGAAAGTTGGTTTATGTCTGGCAGGGTCCCTTCTGAATAGTGAAGATCTTGCCCATGGGTGTGGTGCAACTAGAAACTCTCCAAGGTGCCTCCCTTCCGCCGTTGGTGAATGGCTCTAGGGTGAAGAAGTATTGGCCTCCTTAGGTGTGACAAGCTAGCAAGCACTCGTGGTGGGGATGACACGAGTTGTACATATTTTTTATATTTATTTATTTATTTTAAATCTTCTTTACCACTTTATTGGTTTCTTTGCATTTTTCTTTTTCTCCTTTTTCTCTCGTTGGTAACATGGTGGCCTCAATCTCCACCCATCATCCTTTCCCCTCCCCTTTCACTTCTCCCCTAGACCTTCCTCACTGACCAAACCACCCCCCCCCCCTTTTCATCGATCAAAACTCAAATAAAATAAATCCCCCCCTTAGTTTTTTTTTTCTTTCTTTTTTTCAAAAAAATCCCCCCTTCATTTTTTTTCCAAGAAAAAAAAATCCCCCAAGTATTTTTTCCCAAAATATCCCCCTCTTAGCATTTTTTTTCCATTTAAAAAAAACAAAACAAAAAAAAAATCTACCCTCATCATATTTTTTCTTTCTTCTTTCCCGAAAAAAAGGGGAAAAAATCTCTCTCTCTCTCTCTCTCTCTCTCTCTCTCTCTCTCTCTCTCTCTCTCTCTCTCCATTGACCACCCCCTCTTTCCCTCCCCACCGACCAACCCCCCTTCACTCCCTCAACCCACCGACCACGCCCTTTCTTCACTCCCCACCAATCACCCCCTCACCTCACCGACCAACCCCGCACCCCATTGACCCCCTCTCTCCTCACCCAACCATCCAGCCCCCTTGTGTCACCCTCACCCACCGCCTTCCCCCCTCTCCCCCACCGTCAGCCCCCCCTCCCTCTCACACACCACTCCCTGCCTATGCAAACTCACCCTCTCCCTTCTCTCTCTCTCGCAATCCCCCCCCCACTCCTCTCACTTGCACGCTCCCCCTCCCACCGTCAGCCCTCTCTCGGTGACCACCCCCTAGCTCCCCTCTCTCCCGACTCAACCCCCCCTCACCCGACCCACCCTTTACTCCCCTCCCCCTCCTCGTAGCACTCACCCGCGCTCCCCCTCCCACCGTCACCCCTTCGCCACCTCACCTCCCCCCTCTCACCTGACCCCACACCCTCTCCTTCGCCACCAGACCTTCTCTCCATCTCACCCATGCCCCCCCTCGCCCCCCTCTCCACGACCACCCCCTACGCCCCCTCTCCCGACCCAACCCCCCATTCACACATGCCCCCCAACCTGACCCACCCCCCCCTCTCCTTCCTTCTCTCTCCTACGCACCCCCCCTTTTAGTCACTCACCCATGCCCCCCCCAACCTGACCCCCCCATCTCCCCCTTTCTCACCTCACAGCCCCCACCCCCACGCATTCCCACTATTTTTTAGAAATGCAAGCAAGAGTGGGCTATGGTGGATTAAATATGGGGTAAGACATGATTAAGCATGTGATTAGCAAGTGATTAGTGAACAATTCACTCAATGCAATAGAGTAGGCATGGGAGATCAAATACCGACACATTCTCATCAGGCCAATGCCTCAATTTATAGCTTTTACATCCACAAGGTGCCAAACACCCACTCCCCACTGATTTCTCCTTGATTTGTGCTACCTCCCCTACATCCAGGGGGCACCTTTTCCTAGAATCTTTCCACACCCCTATATTCACTCATGCTACCCTTGATTCTCTCATCCAATAGATTCTTCTCACCTTCTCACTGCTACCCATTCAATTATGACTCCCTTTTACAATCCCTAGCTAAGGGCTTGTTACCGCACACACCCATTCACTTCACTTGCATATTTTAACACCGTTTACCCGCGCCCCCCAACTTGACCCCCTCCAAAAAAGTTTAAAAAAACCAAAAAAAAATTAAAAAAAAACAAATCTCTCTCACCCACCTGTCAACCGGCCCCCCTTCTCATCGACCACACCCCCTCTCCCTCACTCTCACCCACCCATCACCCCCCTTCTCATCACTGGGACCACACCCCCTCTCCCTCCCTCCCACCCACCCGCCACCCCCCCTTCTCACTGACCACACCCCCTCTCCCCTCACTCTCACCCACTTGTCATCCCCCCCTTCTCAACAACCACACCCCCCCTTATCTCTCTCACCCCACCCATCACCCCCCCTTCACCGACCACCCCCTCTCCCTCAGTCTCACCCACTCCACACCCCCCTTCTCACCGACCCCCCTCCCCCCCTCTTTATCTCATGTGTGCACCCCCCCACTCATCTCTCTCTCTCTCTCACAGTCATCACCCCCTCACCCCCTCTCTCTTGTGTGCACCCACTCCAAACCCCCCCTTCTCAAACCGACCTCCCTCCCCCTCTCTTTCTCTCCTATGCACCCCCCCACTCATCTCTTTCTCTCTCTCTCTCTCTCTCTCTCATAGTCACCACTCCCAGCCCCCTTCTCTCCTTTGTATCAACCCACTACTCCCACCCCCTCTCAACCTTGCCACCTTCTCTCACCACCCAACAGCCAAAAAAAAAGAGAAAAAAAAAGAGGGACAAGAAACTCTCTTTCTCTTCCACCGAACCCCCTTATCCCCACCGCCAAAAAAAAAACAAAAAACAAAAAACAAAACGTCTCTCCCATCCCCTTCTCTTCCAAACCACATCCCCCTCTCCCTCTCTCACCATATCCCTCTCTCTCATAGTCCGTCGTCCTCCTCTGTTGCTCTCACCGATCTCTTTTTACTCTCACTCCCCACCCTTGCAGCCATCTACCGTTACCATGGAGAAGCGCCCCATCACCACCACCTCCGCAGCCAAGAGTAGGCCCCACACCCATGGGGAGCCACTACCGAGCCATCATTGCCACTAGCTAAGGTATCATTCCCTCATCACCCTCTGGGTCCACCCTTATCTCATGTTTTATCATCACACAATCTTGCCCTAGTAGGGTTGGCTCATTTTGATTCCTTAGACTTCACCATGGCATCCGAGGACTTATGTAGATCCTTCCTAGTAGTGGACCTAGCGACCAAGTGCATCCCCACCCTCACCCTCGCCTACATAGCCGAGATCTTTCAGTTTCCCACCACTCCCAAGCCTGCAGAGACGAGATGGGGTATTCCAGGATTCCACAGGACGATTGGGTCCTTAACCTCCAGGGATCAGTCCTTGGGATGATTCCTCAACGGAAATCCCCTCATGACCTGGCATCCCCCATCATCCCCATGGATGCCAGCACCTTGGTGTCTGCAGACTCGCTTCACCCCCCACATGCTTTCATTTACTATCTCCTCACTCTCGGCTCGCCCCTCATCCCCAGGGAGTACTTTGCCTCCCCCTGTTTGATGCATTTCTCTCTTTGCACACCACTCGTCCCTTTTACTGGGCTACACTCATCTTCACTATCCTCCGCTCCGTTGTCGCTCGTCTCACTTCTACATGCACACCAGCCTTATGTTTTGCTGGTCCACTTTCACACACATCACACGCTATTTTTGCACTCACTTGGTGGCTCATCCTAAGCGCCATCCCTCGCCAGTGGACCCTGGTTCCCCCTCCCGATCTCACACCCAAGCTCGTGTCCTTAAGGAGCTATCAATCCCATCAATTGCAGTCTCCCTTTTTCACCCTCGTCATCGACACCCTTCCCATCATGGATGTCCACGCCACTGTCACCCTCATCATTGACACCCTTTCCATCATCGATGTCCACGCCACTGCCTCCCTCGTCACATCGACAACCTTCCCATCATCAACGTCCATGCCACCATCACCCTTGTCATTGGCACCCTTCCCATCATCGACGTCCACACCACCACCCTCGTTATCGGTACTCTTCCCATCATCGACGTCCAATACATTGCCACCCTCGTCATCGACAGCTTCACCAACGTCTACGCCACCGCCACCCTGGTCATCGACAACTTCACCATCGACTACCTCCATGGCACCCTTGCCTCCCATTCTCCTTCCCTAGATCCCTTCCTCCCCGGGACCAGCATCACACCACATCTCCTCGGTCACCCTCCCCTCTTCACCACTATCCTCACCAGCCCCATCTCCCTCACCTTCTCCAGTGATCTTGGAATCTCTTCTAGTAGTAAAGCAGAGATTCCTCCTGCAGCAATCCACCCCTCATCAGCTCGCCCCACCTCACCTATTTTTCGGCGCCTACTCCCCGCATCACCACCTCATCTTCCACTTCACCCCCAATCTCCCATCGACATGGACATGAGTTACTTACTCCAGCCTCTTCCACCCTCATCATCCCCTCCACCACCTCTCTCAATAGCACCACCACCTGTTCCGCTGAGCTTCACCTCCACCACTCCCCGAGTTGGTCTCTTTTTGAGTCTCCCTTAGATAGTCTCGACCACTCGCTCTGACTTGGCAAGGCTCCCTTCGAAGTGCTATCTCATGGCTGACACATTGATTGGAAGCCTCTCAACGGATCACAACCATGGGTCTTATCCACCAGAGCGAGTCCTGGTTGCCTTCATTGACGCTAATCGACACTTGCGTCGGTCGATATATCTAGCAAAGAGGGCTGCTCAAGAGACTATAGCCCGGGCGGCAGAGGATGCAGAGGAGGCCCTTCATGTGAGACCCCTGCCCCCTTTGCACATTGGAATCTGGGGAGCTAGCAACGGAAGTAGCAACCTTGCACACAGAGTAGAGCTTCCCACTCGAGGTCTCGCCCACGAATGTCCGGACAAGAGACTAATCCGACGGTTCTTCCAAAACCGAACCCGGAAAAAACTTCCCTCACAAAAAAAGCAAAGGCAATTCCACCAGGAAAAATCTTCTAACAAAAATTTTATCTAACGGGTCAAGGCCTTAACTATCCTTTCTATTATGGTCGAACCCATAGGTCACATGGCCAGATCAAGGAAGCGACTTGCACTTGGTTCATAGAAATCATCGCTTTCATTTGAGTAAAAATTTCAGCACAAAGTGTCGGCATACAAAGATACACAAATGAAACCTAGCCATAGCCAGTATGCTCATAGGCAAATAGAAAAATAAAAATACTGAATACTGAATCAACCATCATGAGTGGTATGGGACGAGGCATTGGTCCCAAGACCTCCTGGACCGGTGGTGGATGTGGGATGTGGGTGGCCAGCAAAACGATGCCGCTCGATGATATGCTTGAACTCCACGCAAGATCATCCTGTGTGGATGAAACCTGTTGACAAAGATTAGCTAACTCAAGCTCCTGTTGGCTGATAGAGCTCTATAAGAGTGCGCGCACATGCACGTCTTGCAAGGTGGCGAGCTCTGTCTCATGGTCTAGGTGGAGCGCCTGCATCTCAGACTCGTGCTGTTGTTGGGTCTCCACCTGGGTCTCCACCAAAAGGCTATGCTCCTGCTCCCGAATGACTGCCATGGCATCCTCATTGAGAATGGGATATAAATACAACTCAAATAGCTCCTCACACGAAGCTCCTTAAGCTTACCATCCTGCTATGCCATGGTCTCCTCCAACTGCTGAAGTTTAAGGTTCCTCCTCAGCCCTAGAAGATGTATAAGCTCTCCTCTTAGTCCCCTATATTCATCCCATATTTTAGAATGCAAGAAAATAATATTTTCCTTTGTTTTTGGCCTAGAGAGAAATAATTCAATTTTGAGATATTTTTGGATACAAAGTTTCTCCTTATATTTAAGATGAATTCCCCTAAAACATAAGTTCAAAAAGAATTTTCCAATGTGCACTAGAAATTAACTGAATATGTGAATTAGAGACCTTAGCCTAAGGGTCCACATTTTTAGAAATTTTTAATTAAGGTCCAAATAAGGTTCTAAAAGAGCCAATAGGATTAATCCAAGCGTTTCAATAAGAAAAATGTAAAAAATAAAAGAAAATCTCCCAAAAATGAGTAAATGCTCACATAAGATGAAGAGTTGACACATACTGGGTTTAGGGGGGTCATGAAGGAGGCACCTATTTCACATCATTACTCCACATTTTTAATTCAAAAAATTTGAAATATTTCATCTCTCCTCTCTCCTCTTTCAAACTGGATCAAAAAGTTAGCTAAACTGGTCCAAAACTTGTCTAAAATGGATCAAACTGAAGCTGGAAGCCTCTAGATCCCAGTTGGACGTGGTTGGTGGCCTCCCTCACTTTTAAATAGACCCTCATTTCTTTGTATTTTCATATTTTTGTATTTACATGCCAATATAATCTTCAAATTAGTGTAATTTTACTATCCCTCTATTTTGCCTTTACTTTGGGAAGCTTTGGAGCTTCACAAATCTCCATCCTCCCTTGGAGATTACCCTCCCCACCTTGGTGGCCAAGCTGTCCTTGTGGGCTTCACTTCTTTTTAAAAGAATCAAGCCAAAAACAAGGGTAAGCCTTAATCCATGGTGTTTTTTCTATCTTTCTCAATGGTTATCTTCTTCCCAACCTCTCTAATGCTTGGGAAGCTTTTTAATCAATGGTTTTTTCTTGAAATCAAGCTTTTTAGTGATTCATAATGTTTAATTGGATTAATGCTAATCTTTTATGCTTAAATTTAATATTTTTGATTAGTAAATCTCTCTTTTAGAAAGATTAATCATCTTTTTGGATAGATCCTTGTTAGAAGGATGGATCTTAGTGCTAATCTCATTATCTTAATCGAAGAAGATTAAGTATTTTTAATATTTTAATCTAGATAAAAATGATGATTAATTCTTTTAAACTTGTTTATGATCAAGAAAAATCTTATTAATTCATTTTATGATTGAAAAAGAGTTATGCTAACATTTTTGTAAGTATTTTCATACAAGAATGATAAATGGATATTTTTAAGATTAATCAAGAGGTTTAATTATAATGATCCTTATAATTATGCTATGTATGCATAATAAATTTTTTTGTTTAAAAGAGGAATTTCCACCACATTTCATAATTATGGGTATTTATTTAAAAGTAGAATTTTGAGAATTCTCAAAAAATGCAGCAAAACTATGTCAAATTTTTTTTTAAAATGAATTGAATTTTATGCATAATTTTGCTAATATGAAAAGAGGAATTCCCATCGTATTCTAGGTATAAACATTTTTATGCTAAAAGAAATATTTTTGTTACATTTATGAAAAATACTTTTATAGTATTTATGCATAATTGTTTAAATAGAGAAAAGAGAAAATTTTGTTATATTTATTGTACATGCATAAAAATTTAGATGCAAAAAGAGGAATTTCACGATATTCTATGTGATGATTATTGTTTAGTTGGTTTGTGCTTTTATTGGTGTCAGAGTAACCTTCATGCCAGATGCTTTGCCCGGGGGATGAGAATAGTAATACAAGTAGTGATGGCTTGTTGGATGAAGTGGCCAAGAGCTCTCAGTTCAATCATTTTTTCCACAGCTTGCTTGCTGGATGAAGTTGCCTAGGAGCCTAGTTGCATCATTTTTATTATTTGTGTATCTCTCCAGAAAGAAGGTTTGTTGCCTGGAAAGATCATTGTATGAGGTATGCCTGGGAGCCTTGCTACCGGATGTTTTTCCCGGAGTCTAGCTTGCCAGAGAACCACCTGTGTTTTTTCAGTGCCATTCACTGGGATGGTGAATTGAGTAGTAGTGGGCAGCCTATGGATAGGAAGCTAGGTCCTCCACACTCCACCACCAAGAGCTTCCCACAATCACCCCTGACACCTCCGACCGCTCCGATCATTGTCAGGTGCCAGCGTCCTCCAACATCTCCGACCGTTGTCACCGCCAGTGCCCTCCAACATCTCCAATGTGCATGGCCAACTCCGATGGCACTCATGGAGGCAACACCCCTTTCCCTTTCCCGAGGGATGGCGAGATACTCTTAAGCACCATCTTCTTTTTCTCGACGGAATATCTTCCCTCTACACTACATGATGAGGGTTGGGACTTCACGGAGGAGGACACCCGAGGAGGAGGACACCCAAGGAGGAGATAAGGGGAGCACTCTCTGGGTAGCAATACTCTTTCTTGTAGTACATACATTGTAGCACATTTTGGCAGTCGAGGAGGGGACTCTCTCTTGTATCACATTCACTCTAGCACATTCAGCGGAGAGCACATTCTCTGGTGTATGACATTCTTTGTGTTGGGGCACAGTCTCTCTTGTATCATTCTTGTCTACAGTGTGTTATACAATGTTGTGCTCTTGTGGTGTCTTGGCTATCTCTTCATGTGAGTGAGGTGAGGTGAGTGGTCAATGGTGGGTTTAGTGTGAATGAGAGGTGTGTAAGGATACTATGGTGCTAGGTGGTGGTCTGAGAGCACGGTAGAGGGTGTTGAGTATAGGTCTTGCATGTCTAGCCAATGAGGTCGACTCATCCTTGGCGGGTATACTTCCTTGAGAGGATCCACGCTCCCTTTTCCCCAACCCACGCTCCCTTTTCCCCAACTCGGTAGTCCTCGAGTTCCCTAACAAGGACTGGCAGAGTCATCCACATCCACATGCCTACTACATGCTCATGGGTATCATGAACAAAATTTCTTCATCTTGTGAAAGGAGCAAGAACAAAGCCTCACGGCCAATATTAGTTAGACAGGATTACCAAAGTCTCACATGCTATGGTGGCCAAAGCAACAGCAATATGCAGTCCACAAGAACTCTCTTCCAAAAAATGGAGGAACCATAAAAATATGCTTGCACTCAACTAAATAAGGGAAACTAACAAGTAAACTTACATAGTGCCTCACCACTTAATGATTGAAAACTTCAAGCTTCAACATCCTCACTTATTCCATCCATAATGGAGTTGATAGAGTGCATAATGTACATCAACCCATTTTATGAGCCCACAAGAGAAGCTTGTCACAAAAAGAAGGACCCCCTCTCTCAAAAAAAGAACCTGCTCCCTCACAAAGGATCCACCAAAACACAACTCAAGTGTGCACATAAGAACCTATCAAATTGTTCATGGTGCTTCAATAGATGGGATGGAAGAAAACTTGAAATGTTTTAAGGTTATCCCACTCTCCACTGATGAGCACTTCACAAAATCATCTCTAGGTGGAGGATAATCTGGCCCATGGCATAACCCATCACCTAGATTCCCTTAAAAGGTGAATGCACAAGGGGTTGTCTCCCATTCTTTTGGACAGCCCAATCTTGTCAACAAACCTTGATAGAAAAAAGCTCCTCAATTTCGTTGAAATATCAAGATGTGAGGGTACAACATGATTAGAGGCAAGGGAGAGAGCATGCACATTAGAAAGGAAGAAGAATGACTAAGGGTGCTAACTTAAAGGTTGATTTATATGGTTATATGTAGCCAAGTGGTAGCCTTGACCCTGACAAAATAATGTGAAGTCAATGGTCAAAAAAGTAGCACATGAAAAGCACAAGGTGGCACATGGAATGTGAGCAAACATTAATTAACACATGGATATGGCACAAGGGTGTACATAACTTGTGATTTGGGAGCTTCATGAGAGCTATAAAATGATGTACCCACAACACTCATTTGTGTAGATTACAATGAGAATTAGACTCTTGCTTATGCTTATTTTGTGTGTTTCTTAATCTTGATTAGTTTTAATTATCCTGCTTAATCAAATATAACTATGTTTCTTGCTATGAACCTCCCTAGCTTAGCATTTCTCAACTATTTTTTCCTCAACAAAAGTGAAAAAATGTCAAGGAAAGTTGTTGTAAGATTCAAAGAAAGCAAAGATTTGGAGCTTTCACATAGAGGAGAACACATACATGTACAACTTGAGTCCTCATAGCCCATGCATGACACTTACAACATCTTTTTACACTTCATAAGAAATTTTTGCATACATAGGCACTCATAGTAGATCTAGCACCTGCCCTGATCTCTTCATCATCGACAACCATCTAGGTACATCTCTAGATGGGGAGACCATGGTGTGGATGAAACCTAGGTCCATAATATGACCCTCATCTTGATCCTTTTTCAAATGTGGAAGAAACTCTGAAGATCTTCAAAGAGTAAAACTCCTTGAGGTCTCCATATTGGAATTCACCTCTTCTTTAACTACCTTCACCACCATCATAAACAAAAACCTCACCACCAAGATAGAATAAGCGACAACAACATAGCCCAGTCTCTAGTTCTATCATGAGGATTGGAAATCATTTATGCCATGCCAAATAAATATGGACCACGGTTAGACATTCCTAATCAAATGAAGATGTTCTTGGTGTATAAATCCATAAACTAAAGCCATGTGCTCTCTTTCTTTGATTAGGGGCCCAAATTACTCATAATCACGGAGATGAGGCCTTGTAGTAAGTAGTTTTGTGTGCCTAAATTGCACACATGTAGCCTCAACATGGTTCCTACCTCAAGATAGAACCAACTCTATCCCCAACACATGGATTGATCTTTTCACCAATAACATCTTTGACCATCTTCACAGGCAACATCTTCACCACCCGAGCTTGGTGACATGAGGATGCAGTCACCACATTAGGAATGAGGTATGTTAACCACTTTCCAGGTTAACACGATTTCACCCCCACTCAACCTACCATAAGGAGATTTGCCATCTTACTCACATGTAAAGGAAGCCCATCTTTTGTAAGACGATGATGGACTTTATAAAGCTACCTTCTTACCCTAAGCCATATTCCAAATAAGGAAGTCATAAACTTATATCAGTCATTTTTTTACATTCGAAAATACACATCCATTCCCAAAATAGAATACTTCCTTGCTTGTGTCTTGTTGGATTCTTACATGCTTGAATAAGTTTTGAGTGTAGGCTTCTCCCTCTCATTAGCTTCTTCTCCACCCATTTCTTATGAGAGAGAACCACTATGAGGCTCTTCTCTTCTTACCTTCATCTAGGCAAAGGGAGCTCTTCCTTTTCCACTGTAGAAAAAGGAAGCAAGTGAGGATGTGACAGACAAGCTAGTGTGCCCACATTGGAAAGTTACATTTATGGCTCTAGAGACAAGATCAAACGATACTTTTTTTTTTGGCAAATGCTAAGGTACGCTCTTGACTTTAACACCATCAATAAAAAAGATGGCTCTCACTAATGTGCACCCAACCCTCCCTTCCACCATTGGTCCATGTTTTTAGACTAATGCTAATGATTTTTTCCTTAATATAAGGCCCTTTTTGAGTCAAAATATTCCCTAATGCCAATGACAGAAGGCATGAAATAGATCATAGGAAGAATTTTCTTGCATCTATTGGATTTTTCATATTGATGGAATGGACCAAAAATAATCTAACTTGCCTCATTTCGCAAGGCTACAAAATGTTAGAAATAACAAAACATTAGTGTAAATGCGCTTGATTGGCTTCTTGGTTATAATATTACTCCAAGGCCTTCTTCATCCACCCTAATATGCACAATGATCCAACAGTTACTTTATAATTACGTTATTTCACTTGGTCATTTCATCATGGCAAAGTGTCTTGCCAAGGTGCTATATCTCTTCAACATGGCAAAATTGGAAGGGAGAACAAAAATAAAACCGTATACCTAAATAGCTTCGTCTATCCATGGGTATTTAAGAAAAGGAATGTGTTTGTCAATATGTCTTTACTTTGCTTGTAATGTTGTCACTTGTGCAATGGCTTCTTACACCTTAGAGAAATAATAAACTTTAAGTTGTATGCATATAAGATAGAAGGACTAAGATTGAAATGCTTAAAGCAACTTGATGACTTGAGTTTCCAAAAATTTCCTTTTTAAAGAAGAAATCAAATGTTAAAGTTTATATATACATAAAACAATTGCCATCATCTTGTGATGATTAGCTGCCCAGGAACTTAATATGAAAATAGCTAAGATGGAACCCATCAAATATTTGAGGGAGATCAAAGATGCTACAAAGGTAGGGAGAGATTAATTTTGAGGGGTGCATTAAAAAGGAGAGAAAGAGTTTTATAGACAAAGCCAAGCAATACACAGAACATTAGGATACAAGATTGGGGGGATTCTTAAATAACCAAGGGAAAATATGCTAGTGTTCATGGATGTTGGAATCTAATCCTCCTTCATACCACCTCAAGAATCTAATCCTCATTCATACCACCTCAAGAATAAAGTATACATAGGGTCTGCAATAAATATGGAGTGGAGATACTCAAAGATGTCAAATATGATAGAGGATGATGCTCTTCAATATCCCTTTTGGATTGGTAAATTGATAGGGATAACAAAAGAGGAAAATGAAAACATAATATTAATTACAATTCATTGGTACAAAACAAACCACCACAATGCCCCTCATGAAAAAAAGTTTAAGGATAAAAATGAGGCGTATCACTCATGGAAGAGGCAAAAAGAGAAAGATAAATAATACTCGTAACACATGTATTCCTAGAAAAAGAACAAGAATACTCCTAACATAAGTACTATGATACTTGATTCATGAGGTAGATGTATATACTTGTTTATGATTTGATTTTTACAAAGTCAAGATATCTAAGCAAGTCAACCAAGAGAAAATATTCCTAAGATGAATGGAAAAGATCTTCTTGCCAGTGCAACCAAAGTACCACGTAGAGAATTAAAGCTTATTCAATTTTGGTCTTCTTGGCAAGGCAACCAAAGTACAAAATAGGCATACATTTAAAGCTTATTAAATTTTGGTGCTCACCTTGATGAAGACACTTCGATCATAGATAACATATAGGAAGATGCTTCATCTATACTACTTAACAATGCAACTTGGTGTAGACACTAATAAAGAGAAGTTAAACTTGATGGTAATAATGTAATTTTTGTTCATGACTCGTATTTATTGACCTTTTTCTCTAATCTAGTTTTTTTTAACTAGGAATACTAACATCATTAATTGACTATTCAAATCATTAATTTATTAATAAAATTATTAAAGTGTAATTTTTTATATTGGTGTTTAAGTACATTTTGGGCAATTTTCTAGATTGTTTACACTCTCAACATTCTATAAAAAGTTTATAAATTTGCCATTTTGAAAAATTCTTTACTGACTAAAGAGTTTTTGAAATTGACTTTGAAAATTCCTCTTATTTAGGAAATCTTTTAAAGATGCCAAATGTTATTATTTATACATAACATTGTCCATTTTATCTTCATTGTGTTTAAGGATAAAAAGTGTAGATACTGGATGATGTTGTTGATGTTATTATTTACACATAATATTATCCATTTAATCTTCATAGTGTTTAAGGATAAAAAGTGTAGATATTGGATAATGTCATTGATGATGAAACTTGTGGCATTAGAATCGCATGGGATCACTAAGATATAATGTAGTGATTTCATCAATAATGAAACTTTTTTAGATCATAACTTCATGGGACGATTGAGATATTATAAGGAATGATTAAGAGAATCAAGAAGACAATTGTGCATCTAGATGGTATCTAGATGCTCCTTTCTCTTTGAGCCCCCATGAAATGGCATACTTATGATCACATTTTGTGTGAGAGAGAATTTGTGATGCAATGAGCTTGGGTGAAGACCAACAGTCTTCACAAAACAAAAATAGTTCAGAGCAACAGGCCTTCTACACAAGTTCAGGAAGAGGACAAGGTAGAGGAGGCCGTGGATGCAACCAAGGAGGTGGCCGAACAGGTAATCAAAATTATGGCTAGCAGCAGCAACAACAACAACAACAGTCCCAAAATTCACAACAACAATAACATGCAAGTGGAAGAGGCCAATTCAGAGGCAGGGGTAGTCAAAGAGGTCGTGGAAATTGGCTAAGGTAGTATAATGATACACGTGGATGCTTTTATTGTGGTAAGCCTGGACATGTGCAAGCAGATTGTATAAGAAACAAGCTGAGATGCAAAATGGGAAATTGCAGCAAAACAACTATGTATCCTCGAGCAGAAACAATGAGGATAATGAAAGGTTGTTTGTTATGCAGCATGTCGTTCATGCCATGTCTGAAAATGTTGAAGCAGCACATAAAGATAATGTATGGTACGTTGATTCAGGTGCTTCGAACCACATGACAAGTTATGGGGAGTGGTTCAAGGAGATGAAAAACCTTGAAAGACCAGTTTTTGTGGAAATAGGGGATGACACTGCTCATCCAATTGCCCATGTTGGAGATGTGCCATTGCCTATGCAGGATGGCAAAGTGAAGTACATTGCAGATGTATTGCATGTTCTGAACATAACAAAGAATCTGGTTTCAATTGGCCAAATGATTAAGTAGGGTTTGCAGGTTTGGTTTAACTCTGATGGTTGTTATGTTGAAGACTTTAAAGACAAGTGTAGGTTGGTTGCAAAAGGTAACAGAGTGGGCAGAATGTTTACATTGAATGTAAACATGCCTGAAGTGAGTGCTGCGATGTTTGCAAATGGTTCACGAATTGTTGCAGACACAGACATTTGGCATAAAAGAATTGGACATGTGAATGTGTAGAGAATGAAGTCTATGCAGACTAAAGGAATTGTGACACGGCTGCCAAAGTTTAAAGTTGAAGGTATACAAAAAATATGTGAAGCATGCCAATTTGGAAAGCAAACAAAGCATGTATTTTCACGTGACAGAAATGTGAGCAAAAATGCACTAGATGTTGTGCATTCAGATGTGTGGGGTCCTACGAAGACCATGTCTATGGGAGGCTACAGGTATTATGTGACATTTATTGATGACCACACAAGGAAAGTGTGGGTCTACTTCATGAAGGAGAAGAGTGAGGTGTTCACTCATTTTCAGGATTTCAGAGTTATGGTTGAAAAGCAAATAGGGAAACATGTAAAGTGCCTAAGGTCAGATGGAGGGGGAGAGTACTTCTCCAATGAGTTCTCTGAATTTTTGAAGAAGAATGGTATTCAGAGACAGTTTACATGAAGATACACTCCACAACAAAGAATGGTATTCAGAGACAGTTTACATGCAGATACACTCCACAACAAAATGGAGTTACTGAGCAGAAAAACAGGCACATTGCTGAGATTGCACAAGCATTGATAGGAGAGAAGAATATGCCACATAGCTATTGGACCGAGGCTATTTCTACAGTAGTTTACATCATGAACATGACTCCAACTGTAGCCATACATGATGTAACTCCTCCAGAGGAGAGGTTTACTGGCAGAAAACCTGATTTGTCTCATCTGAAAGTCTTTGGATGCATTGCAGATGTGCATGTGCCAGATGAGCTGAGAACTAAGCTGGATCCAAAAGCTGAAAAATGTGAGTTTATTGGGTATTCCCTTGAGCAAAAGGGATACAGGTGTTATAACCCTACTACACGTGAGTTGAGGGTAAGCAGGGATGTTGTTTTTGATGAGATGATCAGCCGGTATGCTGTTGAAAAAGAAGCTGTTGGGGCTGATGTGAGTGGAAATGTGGTTGCACAAAATGCAAGTCAGCAATCACAGTCTTTGAGTGGACCAGGAGAGTCCTCATCTAGTGGTTCAATTGATAGATCATGGAGTGGCAGGTTGCATCATAATACCAGTCTTGCAAATGTGATTAGTACATCACATAAAAGCAAAGAGAAAGTGGTTGAGTCCCTTAGTATGGCTGACATTTCTGTAGGGCATTCTCATGTTGATGGAGAGTCTAGTGGCTCAGAGATGAGCCTTGATGAGGATCTTGGGATACCAGCTATGAGAACACTTGGTGTAAAGAAGGCTATGGAAGCCATGAATGCAAAGCTTCGAAGATCTGTGAGAGTGAAGAATCCTATGCAGAGGTTTACCTATGATGGTTATGTGGCACATCAGTATGCATACATGGCGGCAAAAGTTGTACAGGTTGTACAGCCCACATGCATTGATGAGGCTGTTGTTGGAAATGTGTATTGGGAGAAAGCTATGGATGAGGAGATGGATGCACTATATGGAAATGAGACTTGGGATTTAGTGCAATTGCCTAAAGGCAAGAAAGCCATTGGATGCAAGTGGGTGTACAAAGTAAAACATAATAGTGATGGAAGCATAAGTAGGTACAAGGCTAGATTGGTAGCCAAAGGATATGCGTAGACATATGGCATTGTGAGGAAACTTTCAGCCCAGTTGATGGCAACAGTGAGAGTTGTGATAGTAGTGGCTGTGTCAAAGCATTGGTCTTTACATCAGATGGATGTAAAGAATGCATTCTTACATGGGGATTTGCAGGAAGAGGTGTATATGTTGTAGCCACCTAGTTATGAGGATGTGAGTCACCCCGAGCATGTTTGCAGGCTGAAGAAAGCCTTGTATGGCTTAAAACAAGCACCAAGAGCATGGTTGGACAAGATTTCTGAATATCTTGTCACTATTGGCTTTCATGTAGCCAATGCAGATTTCTCGCTGTATGTGAGACACAGTGATCGAGGGGTTGTGCTTGTTGTCATCTATGTAGATGACCTGATCATTACGAGGGACCATGATGCAAAGATCTTTGATGTAACGATCTTGCTTAGATAGAAGTTTGAGATGAAGGATCTGGGGGAGCTCAGATATTTCTTGGGCATTGAGGTGATTAGGTCACCACATGGTATTGGATTACTGCAGAGATAGTATGGCTTGGACATGTTGTCCAAGCCATACTTGGACATGTTGTCCAAGTATAGTATGAGAGGCTGTAAGCCTATCTCAGTGCCATTGGATCACAATGGCAAGTTGAGTGTAGATTCAGGAGAGATTTTGGAGGATCCTACTATGTATAGGCGCATAGTAGGAAGCTTGATCTACATGACGATCACCAGGCCAGATTTGAGCTATGCTATTGGGTTGGTGAGTCAATTTATGCAAGTTCCTCGGAAGCCGCATTTGGATGCATTGAGACGCATACTGAGGTATGTGAGGTCTACTTTGCATTGTGGACTATTTTATGAAACTGGGACACAGAGATATGTGTACATGGGTACACAGATGCTGATTGGGCTGGTAGTATCTCAGATAGAAGATCTACTAGTGGCTTCATGTTTTCTTTGGGAAGTGCTGCTGTGACTTGGAGCAGCAAGAAGCAGCCTACGATTGCTCTATCCAGTACAGAGGCCGAGTATAGAGGTGCTGCTATGGCAGCACCTCTGCTATGGCAGCATGTGAGGTAGCTTGGTTGAGAAAGCTACTTGTAGATTTGGGTCTATTAGTGGATAGACAAGTTGTCATTTTCTATGACAACATTAGCAGTATACAGCTGGCCAGGAACCTAGTTTTTCATGCTAGCATGAAGCATCTAGAGGTCCACTACCATTTTGTCAGCAGAGAGAGAAGGTTTTGGCAGGAGATGTTGACCTTGTTTATGTCAGCACACAGGATTAGGTCACTGACATTTTTACCAAAGCATTGGGTATAGAGAAGCTCCGCAGATTCAGGGCTTCGCGAGATGGAGTTGAGCTCGAGGGGGAGTGTTGAGATATCGAGCTCATCTAGTGAGGCGGTGGACACTGATGACCCGCCTGGGGGATAGGCACCACACTTACACCACTGGCATGGTTGGTGAGATCATAGGTACGATAGGTGGCCAGTGGGATGACAGGCTGTGTGACAGCCACTCTAGAGACTAGCATAGTTATAGTGCCAGCTCATTTAGTTGGGTTCACACTATAGAGAACCCTAGTATGTATTTGGTTGAGTACCTTTTCATATGGTGTGTACTCTTATCTTTGTATATGGTGTGTTGAGTGTTGTGTGATCAAGCTCTCTTCTCCCCTGCATCTTTTCATTGAATACTTGACAATCAATCAAGTTCGGAGAAATTTTAATCCCTTAAGAGCCTTGGTTCCTTACCTTCTATGTCAAGGCTGTATTGTGTGTGGAAATCCTCTTTTGTTATGTAGAAAGCGGTTTGAAGTGGATAATATACCTTAAAGGCCTTCCATCTTGCTATAGAAATGACATGCAAGAAACATCAATATCAGAATTATATAAATGAGAAGAAAGAAAGAGAGAGGACTAATGCATTAAGAGAACACATTTGAGAAAGAAGAAAGAGAGAGGACTAATGCATTAAGAGAACACATTTGAGAAAGAAGAAAGAAAGAGAGAGGACTAATGCATTAAGAGAACACATTTGAGAAAAAGAATTATATTCAATATCAAAAGAAAGAGAGAGGAGTAATGCATTGAGGAAACACATTTGAGAGAGGACTAATGCATTGACAGAAAGAATTAGCGGTAGATGGTCTTTGTATTAACTTGTGATGTTAATCTAAATTCACACAATGTACAAAAGAAAAAAAAAGAGAACACATTCTATGAGTTAGAAACCTACTTCCTGAGAGGACAACTTGTCTTTCTTTAGCATCTTCTCTGTTTGACTCCACTTGGATTGGAGGGGCTGCTCAGGCTCGCTTTGGTGTTCTTTACTCTGCTGGAGAGCGTGCTATTTCAAATTTCTTTGCTCGTTTTGGTGTTCGTTGCTCAACTGGAGAGCTTGCTCTTTTCCTCTACTACTTCATCCTTTCACAAACATAAAGTAAGCCCGCGAGTGGTGCCCACAAAAATTTTAAAATGTTAATTTTACACGAGTAGGACTTATGATTCACATTTCGATTCCCTTACTCTTCGTCATCATTAAGAATAGTGGTAGAAAAACGTGACGTGACATTTCACACATGGTAAATATACTATTAAGATTTATCACACATTTTAGGCTATTATAATATCACCCCACACAACTACCATTTTCTATGCTAGTTAAAGAAGCTTTTCAAATGTTCTAAAAAGCATAAATAACATACTACGTTAACCTGATTACACCCATTTAATCTTCAATCTTTCTAGAAGTTCTTGAAGAATATCTACCCTGAACCTTGGTCCATGATCTGATACTAGCTCCAAGGGTGTTCCAAACCAGCATAATATATTATCAAACATGAACTTAACATCTTTAGCTATTATTCTCCTAGTGCAGCTGTTTCTACCCATCTGGTCATGTGATCAACAACTACAATAATGTAAACTTTCCTTGACTAGGTTCTTGGGAGGGGACCAATGGCATCAATTCCCCATTTCTCAAATGAACCAAAAGAGAAGATGGGATTTTGTGGCTCATAAGTGAGCCTCTTATCCCTTCCAAGCTGGCAAGCCTTACAAGTCCTACACCAATGCTGAACATCCCTATGTAGGTTAGGCCAAGTGTAACCTGCCATTAAAATCTTCCTGCTTGTGATTTCTTGTACAAAATGGCCACCACATACTCCATCATGACAATTCCTTAAAATAGACTCAATTTCCCAAGAACTTGGTACCCTTCTTAAAATAGACTCAATTTCCCAAGAACTTGGTACCCTTCTTAAAATCAAATCCTTATCCTTGCAGTATAATTCACCATTAGTGAGCCTATACTTGACCGCCTTCCTTGCTAGCCACCATTTTTGCTCCTTTATCATGTAAGTTGGCTTTACCCTAGCTCCAAAAACTGTATGATCTCTTGAAGGTGATCTTGCCCTTCAAATAAGGGTTCTTGAAATTTGACGGCTTCTAGAAAAGGTGTTTCTAGCCTGTTGGGGCTAGTGCATCTGCCTCTTTGTTGCTATCCCTGGCCACATGAGTGACTTGTATGACATCAAATTTGTGCATGAACTTCCTCACCTATCTTAGCCAAGTGTTTAAACTAGAATTTTTGCATGCCCAAGTGCCTTGAATTTGTTTAATTAATAACAGTTCATCACCTTTAACATTTAACCTTTTTACCCCATGATCCAAGCATAGTTTGAGGCCCAACCCATGACAAGAGTGGCATATTTTGCTTTGTTGTTGGAATTTATCCCTTTCAAAACTTCAACACGCTTGAGAAAGACATCCCCTCGAGGATCATAAACTATGACACCACATGCACCTTGACCTATTTTCCTCCTACAAGCTCCATCAAAATGAAGAGTGTAAGCATCCTCTAAATCTATTTTGTGGAAGGATTAGGGGTTCTTTTGTCTTTAGAATAAGCTTTTTCTCATGACATCTATGTGTGAGGACATCAGCCAGGCATGCTCTAGTGATATCTTCAACAATAAAAGTGTAACCATAATTTCATTTTATAAAATTCAAAGACACTATTATTGAGTTAATTTGATTGCATCATAATTTGTTCACTATTATAAAGTAAAACAATGCCATCATGCTCATTAGATCAATTAGACCATGTGTTTATGATTTTTTTATTGACATCTCAAACAAATATTTGGACACTTGTTCAAATTTAATCCTCACATATAGTTGATCATTTGGGTATGTCAATAAGGACACATAACGTTTATAGTCATACATAAGATTTGGACAATTAGCCAAATCTGTAGTATTTACACCCATGCCATAGATTTGAACAAGTGACTAAATCTAGAAATTCACATACATCTATAAGATTTGACCACTAGCATTACCCACCCTTAACATAGATTTGGACAAGTAATTGAATCTAGCCAATAACACCCATGCACAAGTAATTGAATCTAGCCAATAACACCCATGCACAAGTAATTGAATCTAGCCCCAAGTAATTGAATCTAGCCATAACACCCATGCACAAGATGTCTACTATCATCTAGATAGATTTGGACAGCTGACCAAATCCAACATTTAAATCTATCCAAATACGTGAACAACTAACTATATGACCAAATTACATTCTATGTACTTCCAACAACCCTTAAAGATGTATCGAGTATTTTAAGAGTAATGAAATCATGTGTTTGTGA
Organism: Cibotium barometz; assembly: GCF_041138505.1. Taxonomy (NCBI): domain Eukaryota; kingdom Viridiplantae; phylum Streptophyta; class Polypodiopsida; order Cyatheales; family Cibotiaceae; genus Cibotium; species Cibotium barometz. The sequence goes on along the minus strand of NC_141052.1, from coordinate 58,622,642 downwards.
TTTTCTAATTGAGTTTTGGTAGATTGACTCAATGTCTTCTATCTTTTCTTTTCCCTATAACATGTATGCACAAAACATTATCTAGTGAGATTTGGATAACTAACTAAATCCAACATTCAAAACCATCCACAATATGTGGATAATTGATCATATTACCAAATTTTATTTTTTGTAGTGAAAAATATATATAATATTTGTGAGAAGTTATATGTGTGATTTTTTGATTGAGTTTTGGTCAATTAACAACATATCTTTCATCTTCTTTTTTTCGATAGATAAAGTATATCATAACTATGTTAACGAAGATAATGACAACATAGGATTGGATGCAAGGAATGTGACAGGAAAATGTATGTAATATTGGATTTGAATGGATTATTGTTAGAATGTTGCTTCACAAATTTAAATATGCATACAAGCTTACATTGTGGGAAACAATGGATTGTAATTCTTCTAGGATGCATAGGGTTTTTAGCTAATCTATTCATAAAGCTCCATGTTGGGATATGGTCCACAGCTTTGCATAAAAATGTGGTACATATGGTGGATACTCTAGAATTGCATGTAGGGAGACAATTACCATTTTTAATTGTGTGGGGACAAGATTAGTGTTATGTGTATGCATGTGAGAAGATATTTCCGCTAGAAAAGATGGATGTGGAGGCCATGTTCGAGCCACTCAAAAAGGTTTGGCACCAATGTAATGCATATAATGCTATGTAATAAGGGCAGTTCTCATTGATGATAGTCCATACAAAGGATGTGCAAGTCCACTAGAGAATTGCATTTTCCACCCAAATTTGACATTAATGCATATGGCAACACATTGGAAGACTTATACAGATACTTGTGCCATTTGGATATGGGTGGACACATTCGCACAATGATTTCTTTTGGATAGATATGGATAGTTGGTAGTCCAACAAGGACATACCTTGTATGAATACTTTCAACGTGTGATTATAGAGTGGGAGGAGATGTACAAGGATGAATCCAAGGAATATGCAGCCTCAGCATGTGATAAACATGACGTATTCAGTTCATGCCAAGGTGTTATTAAACATGCAGCATGTGATTCTTAAGTTATATTTTCAAGAACAATACACTCTCCTCCGTCAACTCTAAGTACTGCACAATTAAAGATATTGAAAAAATACCACTAGTGTCGAAACTAAATGAAATGGTTTTGCAATGCACTATGCCGAGAACAACTAGGTTGTAAGAAAAGGTTTGTCATAGGATATATAAACATTAAAACACAATCTCAATAGAATCTTGGCTATTCACATCATATACCTTTCTTAGTCTTTGCCTGTTGTTTTCCTGCTTTTCTTGGAGCCATCTCTCTCTCTTTTGCCTTGAATATGAGTAGCAAACAGTTTGAGCTGAATGACAGATAGGAGACGAAAGGTCATGAATCTTTCTCTACTACTATTGCACAAGCCAGTAGAAGACGAAGATCTTATCATGGAGTTTGGCTCGCTAGAAGGCAAAGCAAAAGAATACAAAATAACAGGGAATGTTGATGAGTACAGAAAAAAGCAGACAAGGTTTGTAGTAGAGATGATCAACCTCACACATAAACCTTACTTCATGTCTATAGGAAAACATCAACCTCACACACAAACCCTACTACATGTCTAAGAAAACATTCAAGATGGTGAAAGCTCCAAAGGCTAGCACACAACTTCAAAGAGTAGATCAGTAAGCTCACAAGGCCGGATACCAAAACCAAGATAGGGCCGTATCTCGAGGCCCTATTCAAAGGTAGTGTTCAAGCAAGAGTAAAAAGAGAAAAAGTCAAAGGCACAAAGGAACTAAGCCATTTAGAAAGACCCTAGAACCAGCCACCACAGGATAGGGTAAGAAAATATTGTTTGAGTTTGGGGAAAGGAAGGTCATCACCAAGAAGGGGAAACTCCTTAAAGGAGGTTCCAGTGGAGGAATGGAGGTGCCCAATAGTCGATAGATGGAAGAGGATCTAGCTACAGTAGGCTGATCCATGCTGTTGTCCCAGAGACTAGAGCAACATCAACAAGAAACCTCTAGGAAAGAAACATTCACCCATCATCAACTAATGGGCCCCACTGTGCTGGATCCACCATGCCCAAACCAGCCCCAATAGTGCTAGGCCCATCTAGTTTTTTGGAAACCATAGAATTGGACTGGATGTAGGGAGTATTAGATTACTTGAATAAATGCATGACAAATGTCCCCAAATAGATGTCCAAACTACAAACAATCATAAGGAAAAAAGATGTGGCATGTTCTTAGAGCACAAAGTCACACAAGAATTGAGGAGCTAGCAAGAACCACTATAGGAAGAACTGCACAATCTTGAGGAGAGCATAAGCCAATCAAGTGGAAAACCTACAAAGGCAGCTAACAGAGATCCAAGAGGCCAAGAAAGGGCTAGGACAAGAGGCCTCCTCCTCCTCACCATCGCCTGATCTCCATCCTCCATCTCCCCCCTTGCCCCCCGTTGCTCTGGCCACTCTAGGCACCCGACAGAGCCAGGGGATGGTCTGCGCTAGACCATCCCCCCGGCTCTGCCAGGTGCCTGGAGTGGCCGGAGCAACGGGGGGCAAGGGGGGAGATCATGACTGCCTGGACCACCTCCACCTCCACCTCCACCTCCATCTCCATCCACCTCGCCCTCCACCTCCATCTTCGCCTCCAGCGCCGCCACCTCCTCCGCCTCCAGCACTGCCACCGGCCCTCAAATCGCCACCTCCATCGCTGTGAACGCCTCGCCCTCCATCCTCCATCTCCCCCCTTGCCCCCGTTGCTCCGGCCACTCCAGGCACCCAGCTCTGCCGGGTGCCTAGAGTGGCCGGAGCAACATGGGGCAAGGGGGGAGATCATGACTGCCTGGACCGCCTCCACCTCCACCTCCATCTCCATCTCCATCCACCTTGCCCTCCACCTCCATCTCCATTCACCTTGCCCTCCACCTCCATCTCCGCCTCCCCAGCGCCACCTCCACCTCCATCTCCATCCACCTCGCCCTCCACCTCCATCTCCGCCTGGACCACCTCCACCTCCACCTCCACCTCCACCTCCATCTCCATCCACCTCGCCCTCCATCTCCATCTCCGCCTCCAGCGCCGCCACCTCCTCCGCCTCCAGCGCCGCCACACCGGCCCTCAAATCGCCACCTCCATCGCTGTGAACGCCTCGCCCTCCATCCTCCATCTCCCCCCTTGCCCCCCGTTGCTCCGGCCACTCCAGGCACCCAGCTCTGTCGGGTGCCTAGAGTGGCCGGAGCAACAGGGGGCAAGGGGGGAGATCATGACTGCCTGGACCGCCTCCACCTCCACCTCCATCTCCATCTCCATCCACCTTGCCCTCCACCTCCATCTCCATTCACCTTGCCCTCCACCTCCATCTCCGCCTCCAGCGCCACCACCTCCTCAGCCTCCAGTGCCACCGTCGGCTCTCAAATCGCATTTCAAATAGCTGTGAATGCCTCATCTCCACTGCACATCTCCCCCCTTGCCTCCGTTGCTTTGGCGTAGACCATCCCCCGGCTCTGCCGGGTGCCTAGAGTGGCCGGAGCAACGAGGGCAAGGGGGGAGATCATGACCGCCTCCACCTCCACCTCCATCTCCATCTCCACCTCCACCTCGCCCTCTCCCTCACCATCCCCACCACCCACCCCCGTCTCTAAGTGCCCGGGCCATCTTCTCCACCGCCGCCACCTCCAACACCGCCGTCGGCTCTCAAATTTTCAGAAAGAGAAAACAGCAGAGAACAGTACCTTACCTGTTCGAAGTTCACAGATGTGTTCTCCAGCTAAGTTGAGAGTATCCACACCACCTCTTTTCCTTCACAGTAATCTTGAGATTATAAAAAAAGATGTTTCTTTACCCATTTCATTCAAGATGGTTGGGTCTTTGACTTGGAAGGTATTGTTTCGTGTTTCTTCTTTATCGAGAGGCTTAGCAAGCACTAGTTCATGAGGCTTAGCACTAGTTCTATTTGTGGTCGAGATGGTTGGGTCTTTGACTTGGAACGAATATAAAAAGATACATATAATACTTAGAACCAATAAATGTATATATTTGTATATTTTTTAATATATTTGTAGATACATATATATTTGTATATTTTTTATAAAAAAAATTTATCGTGTCCATTAATCGTGATTGCTCCACCTTGTTTTATCATTTCAACCGCCTTCATTCTCAATCATGATTGCTCCACCTTGTCTTATCATTTCAGCTGCCTTACCTGACAATGATTGATTTGGCCTAGATACCTGATCTTCTATTTTTGTTTTATAAAGTTCACCTGTTCCTTCGTTTTTATATTTTCATTTCACATTTTTGTCTCTCCTGTCCTATCTGCATCTTCATATTGCCTTCCCTATGGAGCACACTGTCACCTTTGAGTGGGAGCTTGATGGTTGCAGCAAAAAATCACAAACTTTAATACTTCTCCACCAGACCATGCTTGTCAGTCATGGATATCTATAAGGGTTTCTGCCTTCATCACACGCCCTTTCTGGAGTGAAAGCTACTAGGACCAATGGAAGCCTACAGGAAATCATCGCTCATTATGATATGGAGGGCAATAAAAACTACCTTGTAGATATTACTCGAAGTAAAACATATATGCTAGAATGTAGTCCTCTCTGTGCTGCTGATAGTCCTGATTGTAGTGCTAATGACATTGCTCAAGATGTCCAACATTTGGAGACCTCAGTGGAGAAAGAATTAGGGACACAAAACACCCATGTTCATATCTCGAGATCCTCCTCTAAGAGTGACTTGAATGGCTCAGCAACTGTTTTGCAACCAGGTGAAGGCATAAGCAATCCAAAAGGTTCGAAGCATAATATCTCTGAAGATGAATGTATTGCTTTAGAGAGTATATTTTTAGTTCTTCGTAAGAAGGAGCAACCTTCCCTTCTACGTTCATTGTTGGAAAAAGTTACTCGAGTCATCCAAGTCCAGGAGGTGCCAAGACATTATGATGGTGATTCCATCCTAGAGTTTCCACCAACATATGGCAAAATAGGAAATATAGATGGAATGGAGCAAAAATATGATGGTCACCTATGGACACGTCCAATAACATCAAACATGTCTGTAAGTTGTACCGTGCGTATTAGCTATTGTCTTGGTACTTTGGAGTGCCATAGGCTCAGCTGTCCTTTTTACTTGAACAATAAAAGGTATAACAACACCTTCTTTCATGGACATCTAACAAAAAAGATTGCAGTTGGACTTCTGATAGAGGATGAGAAAACTAAAATAGTTTGTCACTTTTGTGAGAAAACTGCACACTGTGTGCAAGTATGTAGATTGTTGTGTATTACGTAATGCCTCGTGACACAACTATTACAAGAATGATGCTCCACACTGGGCTGCATGAACATCCAGTTCAGCCAGGAACTTCAAGGTCAATGTTGGAGCGCGTGAAAATGTTTGTTTCTCAAGTGTTGAAAGCCCAGAGAAGTGCAGGTCCCCAAAAAATACACATGGATATTGTGAAGGATATGCTGTTTTCCTCCATGATGAATCAAAATAATGAGCTACCTACAAGTATTGGGGATCATGAGCTCTATAATTTTTTGGAGGAGTTGAGTTCTCTTGTGGAAAACCAGAGGTGAGTATTCATTCTGTAACTTAATTATATTTGGATGTATTTTTCTACATTCGGTCCTCTCTTTTGTGAAATTATATTTTTTAGGTTTAGACGCATTGTATCCTAGCAGAAAAGAAAATTGATGCCGGCAAGAGAGGGCTTTGATAGCATCCTTCTTATACAGAGAAGATCTCGCTATTCATTTATACAAGGTAGCCGTTTCCCAGGACAAGGTGGCCCTGATGACAAATGTTATGTCTTTAATTAAGATGTCTTTGTGAGGACAGCATCTGGACTTGGTGAATTGCATGCAATGTGATAGTGGAGGTGACTTGGCAAAGTCCTGGGTTTTGTTTGATCACACTCATCAAGTTTTTGGTTGGTCAACAATGGCTTGTCATGTTGAGACTACGTACTTCTATTTTTTCCTTTCTTTCATTTACCTTGAATGATAGTTGATTGAAAAAAATTCTCTCCAAAATCCTATAGTGTTCAAGAGCTATTGACAATTGCCACATGCGAAATGAAAGAGGAGGATAAAAAAGCCAAGTACTATTTTAGGAAATGTTGAATAGCACAATGGACTAATGCGGTTATGCACCCGCACACTTCTATGGGTTTATGGCTGATGAAGCAAGGTCACATTGGTGTGCAATTAGGACCATTTTCAATGGGGTCCGCACAACATTATGGAGGACAAGGAGCGAACGTGCTTATTCCATTGGAAACAAAGTTTGATGAAGCATGCTAAACAATGCGTGAAGGCAGAAAGGACAACACCATATTGACTTGTGTGAAGAATGGAGATTGGCAAACCAATAAGGAGTCAGCTTTCTTAAAAAGTAAAGAGATTCGTGAGTGGTGGAGAAATGGACATGTTCATGAGGGAAAACTATCAGTAAATGGATACATGGATGAGTTGGTGGGAAGTACGAATAGCACATTGGGGCAACCTCATGTCAAGGGTGAGAAATTTTATGGAGAAATGATATGTTGTATGGATGTATTTGCATTGGAGTCAATTTTGTGAATTCATGTATGAAACCTCTTGTGTGCAGGTGGTCTTAAGCTCGCTGGATTTAGCACAAACCCCTCGAACAAACTTATCTAAAAGTGTACATGGGAGTTGGCTTGCTGGTGAAGGATATAAGGAAAAGGTTAGCTTGTATGATGCGTGCATTTTAGATATTGCAAACACTTTACTACAAAGTGCAAAGCAATATGCATATCAGATGGGGAAGCATAAAGGTGAGAGACCAAGCTTGAGCAAGTTACTGGACAGGGTGGCAGCAAGGTCAAGACCGACACCACCACAAGTGGCTCGCATGGTCCATGTGAAACAGTAGCTAATACTCCTATGTATGAGGAATCAAGGCCTCTACATGGAGATAATGAGACTATTCAATGGAAGAGGGTGAGGACAACGGAAGTAGACCAATGCTCACATCGTCCAGGTTGTGTCATGCAGAGCAGACATCGTCAAAACCGGGGAACAGTAACAAGAAGAGTAAGTTTTGGAGATAGATCTAGAACAAACAGTGCAGCAAGCCACGCTTCAAGGGGAGGACCAAAAAGTCCAATGAATGGAGGAAACAAAGATGTCGGACATGAAGATCCTAAACAACATTATGGCACAATGAGCAGAGGACCAATGCATGTAAAGGAAGAGGCCGTTGGACGCATAATGTGGGCCATTAGATGAACCCCATTGAACTCAAAAGTCAAATGTTTGGGAGGTATTGATGGAAGACTTAAGTGCAACTCATACATACAAGGAAGCTCTATTGGAGTTGTTGCCCCTAGCTTCTACTCAGAGCGACGACATCCTGGTCCGAGAGGGCCAAAGGCTCAAATGATGTGGTTTTGTCCTTCAGATGTTTCACACACATGGCATGTAGATCCAAACATAATATACAAGCCATCATACCCAGATATGTGGAAAGTGGATGTTGGGACCAACATAACCAGCCAAGAGGTAGAGAAATTAGTAAAGGCAGGGTTCCAGTTAGATGTTACTCATGAAGAACCTTTTGTGTCAGGGGTGGGAGAAACATCCACACAAGCAGCGGGCAACAAAGAAAGTGATCAACCAAGTGGCGGCATTGGATTTCCAAAGAAGCAGAAAAGAGGATTGGTAGTGTCGAGCCCATGACAGCGACAGTCCTTAATGAGTGCAATGCAGCCGTCCCCCTACTCTATTTTTCATTTGGCATGTGAGAGTGGAGAGGACTATTTTATACACATCAAGGTACAACCTTGGTGTACACGTCCTGATTTCATGAAAAGAGAATCTAGAGGAAAGTCTTACGTTGCGTGTAAGCATATCTATTTTGTCTTCTTGAGAGTTTTTGGATTACATAAGAATGAGAATATGGTAATGCATCAACCGACATTATCACCACAGGATGTGGGCAATATACTATCACGTCCTCGAAGCAAGGATGTTTGTGCCTATACTTAAGCTTTAATCAAGCCTCTCATGTTTGTGCCTACTTAAGCTTGTAAGGAAATGTGAAGTCAATCTTTTTGTAAGAAAATTTGAACCCAATATTTTTGTCTTGCTTTGGGATGGAGTATACTGTCACGTACTCTAAAGTCTTATTGTAGGTAGCTTGCGACGCTATGGTAAAGGAGTTGTACCAACCATATATCTTCTTGTAAGGAAATGTGAACTCAATCTTTTTGTAAGAAAATATGAGCCGGGTATACTTGTTTTTACTTGTGTTAAAATAAATATTGGAAGAAAGGTACATAGATAGGTATGTTTGTGCCTATATTTAAGTTTCTTTGACATAAAATGTGTGTTTATATGTAGGAATGTAGGTATGTAGGTATGTAGGTATGCATGCATGTATATGTTTGGGAGTATGCATGCATGTATGTATATATGTATTGTACAAATGTGTGTATATATGTTTGGGAGTATGCATGCATGCATGTATATGTTTGGGAGTATGCATGCATGTATGTATATATGTATTGTACAAATGTGTGTATATATGTATGTATGTATATATGTAGGAAGGTAGGTAGGTAGGTAGGTAGGTGTGTTTGAGAATATGCATGTATATATGTATGTATGTATGTATGTATGTATGTATGTGAATGTATTTATTTCTCTTTCATAAATACTTACTATATAAAAGCTCACCAAAATGTATCATTTTTCTTACAAGCTCACATAAAACTATCTTATCTCCAAAAAGCTCACCAAATAAAGCTCGCAAAAAAATCAAACCCGTAATTGTATGCATGCATGTATGTATATATGTATTGTACAAATGTGTGTATATATGTATGTATGTATATATGTAGGAAGGTAGGTAGGTAGTTGTGTTTGAGAATATGCATGTATATATGTATGAATGTATGTGAATGTATTTATTTCTCTTTCATAAATACTTACTATATAAAAGCTCACCAAAATGTATCATTTTTCTTACAAGCTCACATAAAACTATCTTATCTCCAAAAAGCTCACCAAATAAAGCTCGCAAAAAAATCAAACCCGTAATTGTGATTAGGACTGGAATCCAGTCCAAAACATGAGCATTGAGCTCTATTAGGTTGAATTAGAGTAGGACCATCAATTTTGGTTGCATTTCATATGTGTTCTTAGTTTGTTCATGTATTGTTGAATTGGTAGATTAAAAGCATGCTAAACAATCAAAAAACACTTAATTAGTCGTATCAAAATCATTAACTAGGATTAGGACCCTTCTCATCAAGTCCAAAAAATCATAAAACCTCTAAAAACTAGGCTACACTAGCTCTCGAGAGTCGGGGATGTGAGCCCATAATCTCACATAAAAAGATGTATGCACGTACGTGAGCCTTGAGCCTTTCAGTATCAGATTATCATATACTGAATAGTTATATTCTTGACTGTAATCAATACTTACACAAAAAAGGCTTAAGGCTTGTGAAGAGGAATTGGAAAGAACAAAGGACAAGTTGATAGTAGGAAGATAAAAGAGGAGTAAACCTGAGTGGGTAGATGCATGGTAAGGTGGTACACTTTGGACCAGTAGAAATAGTGGTTTTTGGGTTTGTGGTTTGCAAATTGGAAATGAACTTTGAAGTGGAAAAAAAATGAAAATATTTTGAAAACTAAGAAAAGAAAATGTACATAACTGAAAAGATAGTGGGGGGGATAACTGAAAGTGGCAGGGTAATTATTATTATTTGTATGCATTCTCTACGTGCACTATCTCATTTGAAAAACTTAGAGCTAGTAGATCTTTTCTCTCTTCCTCTCCCCCACTAATAGCTGCTTAAGAATATGCATGCATCTTCAACTATGGCTAACTCGAAGGGCAGTGCGAAGATACAAAGGTGGCCCTTCTCTCTCTCTCTCTCTCTCTCTCTCTCTCTCTCTAACACACACACACACACACACACACACACATTGCTCATCAACATGCTAATCGAGATCCACAGATGTTGGTGGTCTTGAGCTTAATATATGAGTGACAAGGAGAGTGCGTTTGCTTGTCTAACCAATGTTTTCTACATGCTAGAAGCGGGCACCCATCAAGTTTTGCCACCCAAAGTTAGAGATAGAACCATTGAAAGAATTTTGTAGGACTTTAGAGGATTTTTCCAAAGTGTATGTTCTCAATCTTGAGGGGGCGGATGCAAGGCGTCTGATGTCACCAAAGCATTGGCTAAGAGTGTTTTCAGAGCTCCCTAAGAAAGACAAGAAGGTGATGTTTGTGAACGGCAAAGCAGGAGCACTACCTACCCTTATATAAATTATATAAATAGGTTTACCAAACTACACCCTCAAACCATTCTGTGGGCCTTCAATTTGCTCGAGGCTACGTCTACCAGGTCTGCACCGGTCCTGTGAAGTGGGCCGTATTTGTTGAGCAGGTTGTTAAGAAGACAAGTGTCGATGGTAATTGCACAAAAAAAAGAACTCAGTGAATGTGCAAGGTAGGTGTACAGTTTATGATCTATGGGGTAATATTATCTTAGGATGCATGCACTCCGTTGGCACAAGGTAGCCTATATGAGGCAAAGGTGGAGGTCTCAAGTCAGGTGGTGCAGACATTGGTGGATGACATTCTATTGAATACCAAGTGCAGAAAAGAAGTTGCATTGCTAGATCTTCCTGCAGTGACAACAACAAAGGTAGAGTGAAGCTTTCATCATATTGAAGGTGCAATTGAGTACCACACCATGATGCATCCATCAAATAACATGTCGCCCTGATGTAGAAGAACAAGCAGAGTGGCATCTTCAAGATAACCTTTGTGTCACTAGAGAAGCTCTAGAAAAAGCAAAGGTATATATATGTGTTTTCTACATATGAAGAAAGTCCATGCCATGTTCATTGCCTCTTTGTTTGTGTTTATAGGCCGATTTAGACCACAAGAATGAGGCTGTGGAGAAATTAGGTGTGCTAATGATGGGTGTGAAGTTAGAGAACTCTAACACAATGATCATTCCACAACCGCCAAAGATTCTTCTACATGAGGATAGTATGCTGATTATGACATAAAGTTTCCCAAGGTGTGGCCTAGGGATTGGAGCGGACCAGTCTATTGGATGTCTTTTTATATTACCTTGCAAGCATGCATACAATGTGTTTTGCTACTCTTATATGTATGTGTTAAAGGCAAGTGCATTACAATTAGTTGTAGCCAGGCCATACCTGAAGAAACCAAAAAATGGTGGTAAGGAAACCACGTGGTCATGCCATGCTTGAAAACAAAGGTAGCAACCTATACTCTTTAACTGGCTTTATTTGATTAGCACTACTGGGCATTTGTTAATAATACCACCTTTAGGCACTTGCTATATGCCAGCCTGTTTGAAATCGATTGAAACCCATTTTATTTGATTTTAGCACTACTGGGCATTTGTTAATAATACCACCTTTAGGCACTTGCTATATGCCAGCCTATTTGAAATCGATTGAAACCCAGTTTATTTGATTAGCACTACTGGGCATTTATTAATAATACCTCCTTTAGGCACTTGCTATATGCCAGCCTATTTGAAATCAATTGAAACCCATTTTATTTGATTAGCACTACTGGGCATTTGTTAATAATACCACCTTTAGGCACTTGCTATATGCTAGCCTGTTTGAAATCAATAGAAACCCATTTGCAGTGCTTCCAAGCTAAAGAGCACCTGACAAACAGTGGCAACATTAAGGCGAGGCTGAAGGGAACAGGTTTGTGGGAAGTAATTGTGAAATCCAATGCGACGTCCTAAACTCTTTCAAGTGCCCCTTCTCTTATAAACTTGTCTTCAACTAGTTGCCATTTGTCATACTATGAATCTATAAACTGGTTGTCAACAAGTTGGTAGCCAGTTGCCTTTTGTCATGCTCTCAATTTATAAATTGGTTGTTAGCCTATGGTAGTTATATAAACCCTTCCACCCAATAAACTAGTTTCAAAGGGGGTTGGAAAACAAGGGTTAAAAACCATTAAAGTGGCCCAATTTATAATATGGTTTTAAACCAATTTTTAAGTTAACTACCGATGTTTATATAAGTGGTTGTCAACTTATAAACTGGTTTTAACCATTGGGTTATAAACCCTCACAACCTATTATTTGGTTATCAATTGGTTGGAAACATGTGGTGGTAAAAAACCCTTAGGGGTGCCCCAACCTATAAACTCAGAATCCACTAGTTGGACAAACCATCAAACGGTTGCAAAGCTCAGTGGTAAAAAAAGCCTTAGGAGTGCCCCAACTTATAAACTCAAAATCCACTAGTTGGACAAACCATCAAACGGTTGCAAAGCTCTGTGTTGCAAATCACGAGATTTGCTCCCAACCTCAAAATTTATAGATGAATTACCATGTGTTGAAGTGATTTGTGTATGTCTTCTTCTAATCATTTGTTGAAAGATGTGCTGCTACCAATGAATTTCAAAATGTGCAGGCTACACTTCAACATCATCTTTTAGTAGGTAAGGAGGGGCAGAAGTAAGACATGAATATGTTGATTTAAGTGAGGTTGTGGAGCATAGGCTTCTCCTTCCTGCAACAGAGGAAACCCCAGAGCAAATGTCTCGTGTGGGAAGAACGCCTGGTGAGTGTTTTTCAATCTCATCATCATGCTTTCACATGATGAGACCACCCTATTGATTCAATAAGTGTTATCATTGTTGGCTTAGAAGAAGGGGAGGGCGATGTCAACAAGGAACCAATGAGAACCACTCTGAGAACTAAGTTAAGTGCAGGAAAGCTGTCACCCATGAGGCATGATGGAAGAAGCTCTCCAAGTTGGCACAATCACACTGTAAGCGCAAGAAGACTCTATTCTCATATGTCAAGTTCTAAAGCTCTTGTTAACGAGCAAAGGCAACGATAGACCACAAATTTCTATAATGTATATACATATTTTGTTTTTCAATTATATATCATTCTTAGGGGTTGAGGTATGGCCCCGGCTTCTCTATTAATTGTTAATAGTGATCTATTTGATTGATTTACTATTTAAAGTTTGTATTCTTTTAAACAACAGCATATGCCTTGATAAAGAATGTCTTATCGCAATCTCAAGTTGAAATGCTAAAATGTTTGTGAAAAGGATTGTTTTCTTAAGAAGGTAACATGGATTCTAGTCCTATGGTTTAGTGAGTAAATGGATTGTTATCTTGGTTAAATTAAGGTACAGGTACAACTCTCCCTGCCTTGACGCTGCCTCGTTCTTGTGCTTGTATAGCCGGACGGCAGAGACGTTAGTAAGGCTCGGAGTTGGCCCATGGTATCCCTCATACCATTGGGAGAATGAGGTTTGCCGATTGTTGAGGCGAGTGATTGTGATGTTGCCTAGTTCTGTGGGCCCGGCTAGTGCGGTGAATAAGTCCACCCTAGTGTGCAGACATCCCTCTGAGGGGTGGGAGGATCGAGCGATGGAGCCTGAGAGGGCAACAGGCCGGCTTGAGTCCTCGCCAACAGCGACGACGAGGTGTATGGTCTCGTAGGGTTTTGCCCAGCATGTAGAGGCTTGAAGGCCGAATTCTAGATCATCGATAGTATAAAGGAAAAGAATAAGAGAGCCGGTTTGGCTTGTATGAAATTGATTCATGTATAAACTTTTTTTTATAAATCTTGTCTTGGCATTATTGTATTGTGTAAAAAGGCTGTTTTAACAAACCTTGTGAAAAGGGCCTTAATTAAGGAACATGTTTATTTATGTCAAACAGTGTGGTAGGATTAATTAGAAAACAAATTGACGCGTGAGTAGGGAGGAAAGTGGGAGGATGGAATGCCTCGATGGTACCATCCTACGGACAGGTGGACCCGATTAGTCGGGTAGCTTTCCAACATATTAAGTGAAAGCCCTACATTAGATAAATAGGTTCTCGGGCAATTCTATTCTAGAAGACTAGGCTAGCGCGGCTGTGCCTTGCATGGATGAGGAAAAAAGTGTTGTCTCTAGGAATCAAGACTAGTAGTTGCCCAAATTATGATCACTTACCCTATGGGTGATTTGATTTTTAGAAGACACGCTCCTCCTGCGGGATAGAACTAGGTCTTACCTATGAATCGTATCCTTGAATCTCTGCATGGTCAAAGTGTCGATGAGTAGGAAATTTTCTCCAAGATAAGACTTAGTGGACTATCTTAAGTGTTTCCCCTATTTTTGGAAGGGGGAACCTTACAAATGACATTGATTTCTGTACAAATCCTATTGTCTTCTTTCCATGCATCATCATCTACTTGATCATCGAAAAAATTATCACCATCACTAGCAGAACCGAATAGTTGTGATTGTGTGGTAGCAACCTTTGGTTGTGCTTGTGGTTGTGCCTCCAGTTCTGATTGTGCAGCATCTTGCTGTGGTTGGCCTTGTGCTTCTTCTCTTCTTCGAGTCCAAGAGTGGGTGTCCTTAGCATGTCTAGCACGAGTGCCCTCAATTGGCCTTGCACAAGGATGGAGGGACAAGGCCGTCAGGATCTCCAGCATGCGACGATCACTAACAGAGATAGGTGCTAATAGATGGTCAAATTTGTACCTCAATCTACGGAGTGTATCAAAATCCCTAGGCATTATTGTAAGCCTATTGTTCTTACAAAAGGGGTTCTTATGCTTCTACTCTTCTCCGCGTCCAAGAGTGGGTGTCCTTGTCGTCGCTCGTGACTAGTACGGGTGTCCTCAATTGGCCTTGCACGAGGATGGAGGGGCAAGACCGTTAGGATCTCCAGCATGCGATGATCGCTAACAGAGACAGGTGTGCTAATAGACGGTCATATCTGTGCCTCAATCTATGAAGTGTATCAAAAACCCTAGGCATTATTATGGGCATGGGCAACGAGGAAATATGCATCTTCAAAAAACTCTATGAGCCAGTCTTCACACAAAACTACAAATGCTTGCCATCACATGCCAATACTTGTGTGTTCACAAATTTCATGCACAAGCCTCCAAAATGGTAGCCTGGCCTACTGCAGGTTGCATATGTGGAAGCTCTTGCAGAACTATCGTGTGGGCAAGATATCTTCTCCTCCTACCTTGCACTTGAAGAAGCGACTCCATAGGCCTTTCACTTGTATTTACCCTTCGAGCAGTTTGCTTAGTACGCACCATCTAATAAATCAACTTAGTAAGATCACAACCAAAAAATTGTTGGGAGTCAGCACAAAGACAAGCGGGATGCCCGCTGGCAACCTAATTGCTTGGTACTGACCCACACCAACAAGATCTTATAGTATAGTTCATGAGCAACATGACCTAAAGGGGAGTCAGTACTAAAAGCAATATGAGGCCAACAGGATGCCAACAAGCCTCATATTTCTTGGTACTGACCCCGTGAGCAAAATGACGCAAGGGGTTAGTACCAAGCAAAATGGGGCCTGCAGGATGTCGCAAGCCTTATATCACTTGGGTACTGACCCCATTAGCAAAAATACCACAAAAGGTCGTCAGTGCCTCATGACATGGGGCGAGCAGGATGCAAAATGAACCTCCTATTGATTGGTACTAACCCCGTGAGCAAAACAATCACAAGGGGTTAGTCCCAAGCAAAATGGGGCCAAAAGGATGCCAACGAGACTCCCGTCATTTGATACTGACCCCGTGAGAGAAATGACCACAAAAGAGGGTCAGTACCAAGCGATATGGGGCTTGCAAGATGACAACGAGACTCTTGTTGCTTGGTACTGACCCCATGAGATCAATGTGTCCCAAGGGAAGTCAGGACCAAGCGATATGGGCTAGCGCAATGCCCACGAGCCACCTATTGCTTGGTACTGACCCCATGAGAAAAGTGACTACTAGGAGGGTAGTACTAAGAAAAATGGTGCCTGCAAACAAGACTCTCATCGCTTGGTACTGACCTCGTGAGAAAAATGACTACAAAAGGGGGTCAATACCAAGTGATATGAGGCATGCAGGATGCTGACTCGTGTTGCTTGGTATTGACCCCGTGAGAGCAACATATCCCAAGGGGAGTCAGTGCCAAGTGATATGGGGCCATCACGATGCCCCCACGAGCCTCCTATTGCTTGGTACTGACCCCTTGAGAAAAATATTCTCAAAAGGGGATCATTATTAAGGATGCCAAACAAGACTTGTGCCGCTTGGTACTGACCCCATGAGCATCATGACCCTAAGGGTGTTTGGTACCAAGCAATATGGGCGAGTAGGATGCCAATGAGCTTCCTATCGCTTGGTGTAGAACTTGTTAGTGGCATTACCCTAATAGACCACAATACACTAAGAAAATGTCGTTACCAGGCAATAAAAAGCTCGCAGAGTGCCTGTGAGCCCCTTATCGCACAATATTGACCTAAAAATGAAAACTTATGTTTAGGTCAAAAAATCTCAAAATACCTACAGACGTGATGGATGTAGAGGCGATGGTGTTGTATGTGTTTGGGGGGGTTGATGAGGAGGTATATGCAATTGCGAGGCAAAGGCAATAGGGCACCGCGATAACGTTTCCTAAAATAAATCAAACACATGCAGGAGAGGAGAGGAGTGAGAGTACCTAGCATATTGACATGTCATTCATACGTCAGACCTTATAAATGCCATTTATGATCATCACTACACACTACGAGAGTGGTGCTAAGACCAGATGGTACAGGACCACGTTGGTCTTTAACGGTACAGGACCACGTTGGTCTTTAACGGCCCGTATCTCCCTTGGGAGCTTCATTCATTCATGTGTCGAGCTCCCTCTTGTTGTTGCAATCGCCCTTTGCGTCGCCCCTCTGCATCGCCATTGCCCCTTCATCTTCTTTTATCTCCACAAGCAAACTGGGGCTTTTAATCAAATCTTCAGGCATGCTTTTGTCTCTATCTCTCTCTCTAATTAAATGCTCACAATATTCATTTTGAACACACACACACACACACACACACAACCTTACAGAAAGAAAACAATTTTGCTCCGTCTCCAACCACCTTATAGAAACAAAAAATTTTATGTTGTTTTAATGAACCATAGCCTGCATAACTGTGATGTATGCTCATTTTTAAAGGCACGGGATGAAACTTTTATTTGAAGGGTTAATTCTATTATGCCGTTTTTTTCATAGGCATTATAAGGGGATTTTGAAAATTTCACCCTTCAATTTTTCGGTGGCCTTATATGAAGGGTAAAATGGCTTATAACCTGGTAATCTGTACACAAATGAGGATTTCATCGAAGGGATAATTAAAAGCATGGAAGAGATCACATAGCAGTCTGATAATGGAGGCAATCATTGTCTTTGAGGGTTTCCTTGGCCAAGAGCCCCTTTTCATTTGACCATCGAAGTGTAGTCGATCACGACTATCATTATTAGCAAAGTTAGACACGATACTAGAATAGACAAAAGGATGGAAACACATGGTTGGGGAGATGTTTCTTGTCTAGGATGGAAACCATCGACTCCAAAGCATGGCAAGAATATGTGTGAGACCTTATAATGCCACTTATGAATAGGACACACCACACATGAGGTGCTAAGACCACCACGTGGGCCTAAAATGGCCCAAATCTCCTTGGGGGACATCGAGCTTTTTGCCCATCCTAAACCCTTGGCATCGAGCTCTCTGCCCTTCATGTCCTCCATCACCATCGATCACCATTGCCATCGATTGCCATTGCCTAACCTGTGCCTTGCCATTGCCATGGTGTCGAGATTCCATGCCGCCATCTTCGTCTCACCATCGCCAAAGTAGGTATCCTTGTAGTGCCTTATAGCTAACCCCCTTTTCTTTAATTTTGTTATCTGGATCAGTGTGAAGCAGCGGGGGCTCACGAACATTACATAAGTCCCCTATTGCTTAGTACTCACCCCATGATCCATATGGCCTCATATTTACCCCCATGTCTCTCCTTTTATACACAAGGGGTCAGTACCAAGCGGTTCAAAACTCATTGTCATCGCGTAAGCCCCTAATCGCTTAATACTAACCCCCTCTTGTTTTCTTTTGTTTTGGGGTCTTTCATTTTGTTATTTGGGTTAGTATGAAGTGGTAAGAGGATTGTGGACATCACGTGAGCCCCCTACTGCTTGGTACTGACCCCATGATCCATATGGCCTCGTCTTTTACCCCATGTCTATCCTTTTATACACAAGGGGTCAGTACCAAGCGGTAGGGAACTGGCAGGCATCGCGTAAACCCCTAATCGCTTGATATTGACCCCCTTTTGTTTTTCTTGTCTTAGGGTCTTCAATTTTGTTATCTAGGTCAGTACAAAGTGGTAAGGGGCTCGCGGACATCGCGTAATCCCCTTACCTCTTGGTACTGACCCCAAGATCTATATGGCCTCATGTTTACCCCCCATGTCTATCCTTTTATATAGAAGGGGTCAGTACCAAGTGCTAGGGAGCTCATAGACATTGCATAAGCCCCCAATCGCTTGATACTGACCCCTTTTGTATCCTTTTGTTTTGTGGCCATTACCAAGCAGCAACAACAAAGTGCTCGCATACATCGCCTAAGCCTCTTATCACTTGGTACTGATTCCTTGTATAGTAAGCATGCTTGTCCTAATCGAGTGACATGTTTCTTTAGGCATGTCGGCTCCTGAGTTGGACATTCTCTTAGAATTTGGTGACGAGACGGAAGAGTCTTGCGTAGAAAAGTTGTATATGTTCCTATACAATGCACACCACCATGCTCCTGAATTTTCTATAATTTTTAATGCAAAATTTTCTTTTTTTGAGAACATTATATCAAGGTTTCTAGGATTGTTCTCGATGATTGAAAGCAAGATTATGAACAGATAGTTTCTAGTAACATTGTGACATCTGATGGTGAATGTTCAATATGTTCATCCATCTAATTTTGTAACAGACAAAGTCATGAAAAGAAGGCTCAACCGTTGTCTTAAAAATATCCCCAACTGCGCAATAGAGTAGAGAAGAAATGCCCATTACACTCAAAGAAGTGTCACCTTCTCCAATATAGTTATCGCAGTGCCCGTGAATGCTTGTGAACTGAAAAATAGAGGTCCAAACATGCATGAAACACGTTTTGGCCTGAAAAAATTTATCCAATGAACCATATAGAAGCCCTATAGCTTTTCTCCTGCAAATAAAGCTCCTCAATTGGAGTTCGTTTGTCGGTGCTCTCCCAAAGAGCTCCCGACAAAGGTGTAGTAGCCAACACAAAGGGGGAAGAGTAGATGAAGCTCTTACCCTTGTACCGCTTTCTGTACTTCTCTTGCTTGCCACTTACCCCTTATCATGAACCAAGCTCCCGCCAGTGATGTAAATGTCAAACGGTCATGCAGGCGCCTCGTGAGTGTCAGCTCATGTTGAGCTTGACATCTCAATATCTTCAAGAAATCATAATCATATACAAAAACCTACAAGCAATGTAATATGTTTAATCAACAAAATACACGTAAAGCGAATACTAATAGCTTAAGAAATTTTCAGTACTATTACCTATTGATTTTCATCACCCTCAAGCATTTTCCTTATCCACCACAAAGGAATTGTAGACTTACTATCTTCATGTACGGTAGCTGCTATATATTTGCCCATATCTACCAAACCAAGATGGTCTGTAATTACTGCAGCCTCCTCCTTTAGAAGCCTCTCCTCAAAAGGCAATTGGCTTTCATATGCCCTAACTTCATTGAATATATCCCTTAATATCTCCTTGCCAGAAGGATACTCGGAGTCTTGGATTGCAAAATCAACTAGGGGTGTTTGTCAACTCCTTGCTCTAGCCATCCCATGTCTACTTCACTATAATTTACTAAAGCAGCCAAGCAATAGTCTTCATGAATATTAAAATGATGCATAATGTCTGGTAATAATACATTATCATATTGGTTTGCCATATTAAAGCTAGGCAAAGAAGAAAGTGACAAGTCCCCCTGTACATTCTCATTAGGTGGACTTGCTTCCAATGGGATTATACTCATGGGTGCTACTGCATTGACACTGACAAGGGATGTACTAGTGGGAAACATTTCCTTTTCCACCTCTTCCCTCTTCTAGATCAATAGCCACCTCTTCCCTCGTCCTTTTCCGAATCTTCCCTCTTCTAGATCGATAGTCACCTCTTCTTCAACTCCATCATCCTCAATTGGCACTTGACTTCTTGGTAAATCTGTTATATGGGGCTTGGAGTCTTCAATAAGGAGATGCATCCAATCCTAGAATATGGTAGGAAGTCCTCTTTTAGCATTATGCATAAAAATAAGATATGTATTATTTTTAAAAAATTTTGTCATAGCTTCGCTGTTACTATTACTGATAATTCTCAATTTTTCTTACAAGAGTAAAAGCTTGTAATGAAAATATGATAGTAGTTCCTCTTTTATGCTTAAAATCAAACTATGAATTTAAATCATAATTTTAACCATAATCATAACCTTAATTATGATTATCCTACTAGATTAAGCTAATTCCATTATTTTTCTTTTTCCAAATTGATAGGATAATCTATTTCTCATTTAGAATCAATCAAAGTAGTATTTAACTACTTATAAATAATCTAAAAGAAATAACCATTATTTTGTTAACACAAAATCATAAAAATATAATTTTCTTAATCTCCAACTTATCAAGCGTAGAGTTTAGCTTTGAATTAAGAGACTATCATTGAGAAGCATCCTTTTTCAAGGGATTTAGCCATAAAGATGGCTATTCTTTTGGAGAGAGAGAGATTTACTTAAAGAAAGCATTACAAATAAGCATAAAGATTAACTTTCTCTTAATTAAACATTAAGACTTTAAGGGAATTTGAATTAAAACAATTAGTTAGAAAGCTTCTCAAGCTTGAGAGGTGTTGAGAAGAAGAAAGTCATTGAGATAAATTGGAAAAAAACCATAAAATTTGATTTTACCTCCAAGTTTGGCTTGATTCTCTATTAGCAATGAAGCCTCCGACCAATAAATTGGTCCACCAAGAGGAGAAGAGCAAATCCAAGAGTTGTTGCAGAGAGAGAGAGAGCTCCAAGCTCCCAAGAGAGAAAAAAATTTAAGGGATAATAGAAATTATGATTATTTTAATATATAATACTTGCATAGTATAGCTCTAATATTTTTTTACAAATGACTGAGGGTCTATTTATAGGTGAAAAAGGCCACTAACCAAGTCCAACTAGGTTCTAGAATTTTCTAGGTTCAGTTTGACTCAATTTGGACAAGATTTGGACCAGTTTGGCTCCCTTTTTTATTTGGTTTTATCTAGGAGAGAGGAGAGATAAAGAATATCACAATTTTTTTGAATTAAAAACCCTTCCACACACGTGAAAAAGGTGCCTACCTCAAGAGTCCCCCTCTCCTTACCAAGGTGTCAAAAATGCATCATTATTTCAAAATATCTCATTTTTTTAGTAATATCTCATAATTTTTAACTAATAAACCTTGTACTCAGACAACTCTTCATCTTATGTGAGCATTTACTCATTTTTGGGTATTTTCTTTTATTCTTTTAGATTTATCTCATTCCAACACTTGGATTAATCTAATTGGCCCATTAGAACCTTAATTGGACCATAATCTAAAATTTTCTAAAAATGTAGACCCTTAGGCTAAGGTCCCTATACACATTTTCAATTAATTGCTAATGCACCTTGGAAAGTTCATTTTGAACTTTTATTTTAGGGGAATCCATTTTAGACACTAGGAGGATTTTTATATCCAAAGATATCTCAATTTTGGATTATCTCTCTCTCTAGGCCAAAACAGGGTAAAACAAGATCTTTCTTCTATTTCAGAGAGGGGAATAATTTCAAGAGCAGAAGGGGAGGTTCTTACACTTTTACACCTCAGAAGCTGGAGAGAGGAATCCTACATTAAAGGTATGGAGAAAGTATGTAAAGCATGTCAATTTGGAAAGCACACAAAGCATGTATTTCCACATGATAGAAATGTGAGCAGGAATGTACTAGATGTTGTGCATTCAGATGTATGGGGTTTTGCGAAGACTATGTCTATGGGGGGACGTAGGTACTACTACGTAACATTCATTGATGACCACACGAGGAAAGTGTGGGTGTATTTCATGAAGGAAAATGAGTGAAGCGTTCACTCATTTTCAGAATTTCATGAAGAGTGAAGCATTCACTCATTTTCAGAATTTCAGAGTGATGGTGGCTGAAAAACAGACACAAAAGCATGTGAAGTGCCTAAGGTCATATGGAGGGGGAGAATACTTCTCCAATGAGTTCTCTAAATTCTTGCAAAAGAATGGCATTCAGAGACAATTCACATATAGATACACTCCGTAGCAAAATGGAGTTTTTGAGTAGAAAAATAGGCACATTGCAGAGATAGATGAGCATTGACAGAGAAGAATATGCTGCATAGCTATTGGACTGAGGTTGTGTCTTAAGTAGTTTATATCATAAACAGGACTCCTACTGCAGCCATACACGATGTAACGCTAGAGGAGAAGTTTCCTGGCAAAAGAAACCTGATTTGTCTCACTTGAAAGTTTTTGGATGTATTGCATATGTGCATGTGCCAGATGAGTTGCGTACTAAGTTGGATCCAAAGGCATAAAAATGTGTGTTTATTGGGTATTCCCTTGAACAAAAGGGATATAGATGCTATAATCCTGCTACACGTGAATTGAGGGTAAGTGGGATGTTGTATTTGATGAGATGAGTAGCTGGTATATTGTTGAAAAAGATGTTGTTGGGGTTGATGTAAGTGGAAACGTGGTTGCACACAATGCAAGCCAGCAATCACAGTCATTGAGTGGACCAAGAGAGTCCTCATCTAGTGATTCTGTTGACATACTAGGAAGTGACATGCTGCATCATAATACCAGTCTTGGAAATGTAGTTGGTACATCACATAAAGGCAAAGAGAATGTGGTTGAGCCCCTTGGTATGCCTGATATTTTTGCATGGCATTCTCTTGTTGATGGAGAGTCTAGTGGCTCAAAGATAAGCCTTGATGAGGAGCTCGAGATTCTAGCAATGAGGACACCTAGTGTGAAGAATGCCATGAATGCAAAGTTACAAAGATTTGGAAGAGTTAAAAACCTTGTGCAGAGGTTGACTTATAATAGTTATGTGGCACATCACTATGCTTATATGGCAAAAGTTATGTAGGTTATAGAACCCACATGTTTTGATGAGGCTATTGGAAATGTGTGTTGGGAGGAAGCTATGGATGAGGAGATTGATACATTGTATGAAAATGAGACTTGGGATTTGGTGCCATTGCTTGAAGGCAAGAAAGCTATTGGTTGTAAGTGGGTGTATAAAGTGAAACATAACAGTGATGGTAGCATAAGTAGGTATAAGGCTAGATTGGTAGCCAAAGGATATGTGCAGATACATGGGATTGATTATGAGGAGACATTTTTCCCGGTTGCAAAGATGGCAACTATGAGAGTTGTGATTGCGGTGGTTGCAACTAAAGGCTAGTTTTTGCATCAGATGGATGTAAAAAATGTGTTCTTGCATGGTGACTTGCAAGAAGAAGTGTATATGAATCAACTACCTAGTTTTGAGGATACAAATCACCTGGAGTATTTATGTAAGCTTTGTAATGCTTTGTATGGGCCGAAGCAAGCTCCATGAGCATGGCATGACAAGATTGTTAAGTATCTTGTCACTATTGGTTTTTTTATGGTAGATGCAGATCACTCTTTGTATGTGCGCAAGAGTGATAATGGTATTGTGATCATCACCATCTATGTAGATGATCTTATTATTAGGGGGATGACAACTTGGATAAGTTTGAGCATGTGAAAAGTATTCTCAAAAGGAAGTTTGAGATGAAGGAAATTTTGGGAGATCTACGCTACTTTTTGGGAATTGAGGTCATTTGCACACCTGATGGTATTTGCACACCTGATGGTATTTGGCTATCACAGAGAGTATATATTGGACATGTTGTCCAAGTATGGGATGGCTAATTATAAGTCAATCTCGTTGCCATTAGATCAAAATGGCAAGCTTAGTGCAGATGCAGGTTATGTGTTGGAGGATCCAACTATGTACAGGAAGATTGTGGTGGGGAGTTTGATCTATGTCACGGTCAAGAGGCCAGATTTGAGTTTTATTGTTGGCTTAGAGAGCCAATTTATGCAAGTTGTATGCAAACCACATCTTGACAGTGTGCGACACACACTTTGATATTTGAGGGCCACTGTTGATTATGCATTGTTTTATGCATCATGTGTACCATTGGAGCTATATGGGTACATAGATGTAGATTGGGCGCAGGAAGCATATCAGATAGGAGATCTACCAGTGGATTTACATTTTCATTGGGGAGTGCTACTATGACATGGAGCAGTAAGAAGCAGCCCACAGTTGCCGTATCGGGTACAGAGGAGCTACAATGGCAGCATGTGAGGTAGCTTGGTTATGCAAGCTACCTGATTTGGGGTTGCATGTGGAGATAAAGGTTGTCATATATTATGACAATCTTAGCATTATACAGTTGGCCAGGAACCTAGTTTTCCATGCACGGATGAAACACATTGAGGTACATTACCACTTCATCATGGAGAGAGTCTTTGTTGGCAAGCGACATCGACTTAGCCTACATCAGCACACAGGATCAGGTTGCTGGCATCTTCACGAAGGCGTTGGGAGCTGAGAGGCTCCATAGATTTCAAGATATGCTTAGAGTTCATGAGCTGGAGTTGAGCTTGTTGAGGGGGAGTGTTGAGATGTCAAGCTCAACATGAGCTGACACTCACGAGGCACCTGCATAACCATTTGACATTTACATCCTTTGAGGGTTTGGTAGTTGGCACCGATATATCTTCGCCAGAGATTCTACAATTGGACTACACCAACTAGTCCATGCCTACTCACTCCACTTACCATGTTTACATTATGGACTGCTTGTATATACTCTATTATGTGTGTTAGTCACATTATCTTCTTTGTAGACCTCTTTTGTTGTGTGAAGAAGAAGAAGAATTTTTAGCCTCTCACCTTGTGTTCTCTTCCAGGGTTTATGTGAGTGTGTGTGTGCTTGCAAGAGCTTAAGCTATCTTCTCCCCTATATCTTTTCAGAAGAGAGCAAGAGGCTCAAGATCATCCGGTGCTAGCAGTTCAAAATCAATAGGTCATCGAAAGGATGCTGGTCTCGTTGAATATATAAGACATTTGAATCATCAAAAGGTGCGTACACTTTATGACACTTGTTTATAATTGATAGTAAGTTGACTTGAATCATGATGATTACAATTTTGATGCACAGATCATTATATTTCATAAAGAGTTCTCAAAAGACAATGCAAAATTTCCTTGAAATTACTCTCCAAGTTTTGTGGTGGATATGATGTGCCATTGAATGCTGAGAAAGTGGTGCTGGTGGAGAAATAGTTTGCATTGCGAGTGTTTGGTCAGGGCCATGGATGTCAAGTGCTAAGATGCCCCTACTACCTATCATACACAACCCAGGCTCTTGCGGCAAGAATAAATGAACCAGACACATTACCTCCTTATGGAAAAAGATATCTGATGAGGACAAGAAAGAGCCGGTGTGTTCTTCCTCCAGAACTATTGCGTTTAGAGGTGTAACTAAGAATAGATCTCCCACCAGATGAAGTTCAAGAAGAAGACTAAGAAGAAGAAGGACCACCAAAGAAGATGAAGCCCACCTCCTCACCAAGCCCACTTCCTCCCAACGCAGATCAATTGTAAAGTACGGTGTATGATTATACAGTGTATGCTGCAATCATCAACAGAACAAAACCAGATGTATGTATAAATTAGACTCGAAGTATTGAGATTCTTTTAAATCTTCTTCTTCTTCTTTGTGCATCATTTCTACTACTGTTATTAAGTACTTGAGTGTCTCCATGTGTCGATGTTGTATTAATTGGAATCCCCAATTTAGGATTAATTTTCTCATTTACAAAGTAAGTATTCTCTGTCGTCGTCGGCCATTTTTAAGAATAGCGAGTCAAAAAGGGAATTAGCACGATCAGTAAGGACGTTTTTTTTTTACAAGCCCCCATGGGCACGAAATTCTTTTTGGAAGATGAATCATTAAAGCTTCCATACATAACTACCTCAAATCATTAAAGCTTCCATACATAACTACCTCAAATCATCAAAATCTTAATCTTGACAAGGTTTACATGCATCCAATCAAATATTCATGAGAATTGAATCATCAAAGCTATATAATACATAGTCCCCGAGCACTAAATTTCATGAGCACAGATAGAAACATGTCAAGTATGCACACGATTGGATGGCATACTGTTGTACACATCTTTGTATCTAACAAGTATGCTGAAAATTGAATGGCATACTATTGTACACAGCTTCATGTACCTTAGGGAATATGACAAATAGATTTTTGTTAACTGGGTGTGGGTCCATTGGAAATTTGATTGCTTGTACAAGATGCGTCGCTATCAAGGCCTTTGACCTATAATCCCACAGCTTGTAGGTTTGCTCATCTTTAGGTGCATAGAAGAACTCTTTCACAGTAAAACAACCTTATGCAATGGCATTCCCCCATCCTTACTTTATAGGCCTCTTGCAGAGCTCATTCTTCATTGTGCATTTCAAGATGTAGAAGTCCACATTCTCTGGATTTCCTTTCCTAGCTGTCACCACAAAATTGTCTCCTACAAGAAGGACATCACTAAGTATCATGGTTCCCTTTGTAGGTGGCCTCCTCAATGTTTGCGATGTTAACATCAATGACAACATTGTCTTCTTCAGTGCCATCTACCAATGGTTCAAGGACAATGTAGTCCCACCTATGAATATGAGACTGATTGACTGCATCTATGCCATAAGTGTTCCATACAATTACTACAATAACACGATAACCGACGCACCCTCAATGTTGTTGGATCATGCTGAGAGTATGCAGAGACTGAATCTAGGGATCTTGTGTTTGTTACAGCCTTGACTTTCCATGCATCATCTCTATCTATATCACCCAACTTTATCTCCCAAAAGGCTCTACTAACGTACCGAGCTTGTGATTCATATGTGGTGATCATTTCTTGCAAAACCTTTACAACATCAGATGCACATTGGAGCTTAGCACCATTAGGTTTAACTTGTTCATGAGTTAGTGCTCTCTTTGCCCACAGCCCCCGCACCATTGTTCTCTCCATGTAAGTGTGTGTGTGTGTGTGTGTGTGTGTGTGTGTGTGTGTGAGAGAGAGAGAGAGAGAGAGAGAGAGAGATCATGTGGGTGTTGAAAAAATGCAGGGGAGAAGAGAGAGAGTATCATGTGGGTGTTGAAAAGATGCAGGGGAGAAGAGAGCTTGAACTCTTGCAAGCACACTGCATCCAAATGCAGCTTCCAACGAGGAACCTGCATAAACTGACTCACCAACCCAATAGCATAGCTCAAATCTAGTCTGGTGATGTGGGGAGTAGAGCACCTTAAGACTAGGGAGGAAGCCTTGCCAGTAGAAGAGATACCCCCCACTGGCTAGATGACGGAACACATTGGTGATTTCCCTCTAGACATCACCCCAGCCCATGACCCCTTATCTCTCCATCGAGCAGCACTTGGCACCGCTCCTCTTCCACCCACCACTTACCACCACGAGGAGGTAAGAGAGCTGAACCACAGCACAACAGAGGAGCCACGCCACATCTTGGTGGCAGCTTCGGTCTAGGAGCACCCTTCCACTCTTCAGAGAATCACAAACTTTTTCAAAGAGCACCAAGATGTGTTTGCATGGACTTACAAGGATCTCCCAGGGATAGACCCAACCATTTGCACTCACATGACCCCTTATCTCTCCATCAAGCAGCACTTGGCACTGCTCCTCTTCCACCCACCACTTACCACAAGGAGGTAAGAGAGATGAACCTGGGCACAGTAGAGGAGCCACGCCCCATCTTGGTGGCAGCTTGGGTCTAGGAGATCCCTTCCACTCTTCAGAAAATCACAAACTTTTTTAAAGAGCACCAAGATGTCTTTGCATGGACTTACAAGGATCTCCCAAGATAGACCCAACCATTTGCACTCACAGAATTCCACTAAAAGAAGGCAGTCGGCCACTCAGGAAGGCCATTTACCACATGAACCCAAAATATTCAGAAGTAGTGAAGAAAGAGCTGGACAAGATGGAAGAGGCCGGTATCATTGTTCCCATCCAAGTGGTTGTCACCTATAGTGGTGATTCCCAAAAAGAAGACCAAAAAGATCAATATATGTGTAAACTTTAGACCCCTCAATTAGTGCATAATCAAAGTGGGTTTCCCTTGCCCTTCATAGAGCGAGTTTCCCTTGCCCTTCATAGAGCGGGTTCTGGAAGATGTGGCCGGCCATATGCTCTATTCCTTCATGGATGGGTTCAACGGCTACAACCAGGTAGTGATGGATGAGAAGGATCGTCTCAAGACAACATTTGTCACACAGTGGGGAACATATGCCTACAAGATGATGCCCTTTGGTCTTTGCAATGCCCCAGCCTCCTTCCAGAGGACCACCACCAAGATTTTCCAAGAGTATATGAATGATTTCTTACGCATCTTTTTGGATGACTTCTCTAACTTCAATTGGAAAAAGGGCATGCTTAGGGTGGTGGTTCTAGAGGAACACCTACCGCAACTCACTTTGGTGTTCATGAAGTGCAAGGTATCCAGTCTCTGCATTAACCCCTTCAAGTGCCACTTCCTTGTGGGTCATGGTGCCTTGCTGGGTCACATCATCTCAACCGATGGTCTTTCTCTGGATCCCGACAAGATCATTGCAAATTAGGCCCTCCATCCAATCCTAAAGGCATGCAGGAATTGCTCGGGCATATAGGCTACCAACATCGGTTCGTATGCATGTATGCAAATATCTATTTTCCACTCAACCTCTTGCTCCACTTGGATGTTCCCTTCCATTAGGGCCCCGATCAAGAGAGAGCCTTCACTTTTCTCAAGAACATGTTGGTGCATGCTCTGGTACTCATCATCACCCCAAATTGGGAATTGATCTTCCATGTGCACACGGATTCTAGTGCAATAGCAGTAGGAGCAGTGCTAGCGCATCTAGATGTAGAACTAAAGAAAGATAGACCTATTCACTATGCAAAAGTCACTATGCAAAAGCAGGCAGCTCAATCGGGCCAAGAGAAATTACTCCACCACAGAGTAGGAGGGTTTGGCCATAGTATACTCATTTCAGAAATTCAAAGATTATTTATTAGGGCATCACTTTGTGGTGATCACGGACCATCAAGCCCTAAAGTATTCGTTGAATAAAGCCTAGGTGGCCGACAGGATCTGGAGATGGCTCCTTCTCTTTCAAGAATTTGACTTTGAGATCATGGCCCTCCCAGAGAAGGACCATGTCATGGCTCATCATCTATCTAGAATCCCAAGTGGGGAGCCACCTCTGAACATGGGATTTGTGATGATCTCCGGGGGACAGCATGTTGTTTTCGCAGTGGGATGCCACCCCTACTTGGTACACGAGAACATTGTGATGCTATTGAGCATAGCTAGGTTTTCTCAAAATTCCAATGCCAAGGCAAAGAGGAGGTTTTTACTTAAGAGTAGGCCTTATCAGCTCATTGCCAGACAGTTGTACAAGAGGGGCAAGGATGAAGTGTTGAGGAGATGTGTCAACCCTCATGAGGTTCCCCTCATCATGGAGGATGCGCATTCTGGACCAGGTGTGACTGGCCTAGCCACGTCATCGACCGGAAGATTATGCAGTCTGATCTATGTTGGCCCTCCCTATTCTCTGACTGCCAAAAGTGGGTGCAACAATGCGACATATATCAAAGGTCTAGACCCAAACCAAATAGTAGGCACTACTCGTCTCTCCATGTTTCCCCACCCTGGGAGCCCTTCGAGAAGTGGGGCATTGATTTTGTTGGCCCCATCACCCCAAAGTCCAACCCCACTGGGTGGCGAGTACATTTTGGTGGCCACCAACTATGCTACCAAATGGGCTGAGGCCAGAGCCACTCGGGCACCACTCTCACAGTGGCCAAGTTCCGGTATGAGAGCATCTTCACCATATTTGGGTGTCCCATAGAAATCATCAATGACAGAGGGAAACATTTTGTGAATGAAGTCATAGATACCCTGCTGGCACGTTATCAAATCTTCCACTAGAGGTCCTATGTTTACTACCTAGGGCTAATGGACAAGTGGAGAGCACCAACAAGTGGAGAGCACCATGTTACGGGTAGCCAAGGAGCACTCTCACCAATGGGTCAAGCCCTCTTGGGTGTATTGTGGGCCTATCGCACAGCTTACAAGGCAATCATCTCGTACACTCCATTCCAACTTGCTCTTGGGCTAGAGGCCGTATTACCTTTTGAATTTAATGCAGGATCATCTAGAGTGGGGCAGCCTAGGGCCCCCACCTATCGACCTACATACTCCGCTCGGCAGGAGCAACTCAAAGTCTTGGAAGAAGAGACCTGTCAACTCGCTCGAAGGGCCACAAAGGTGAAGCAACTTTGACATAAAGCATGGCATGATCGACACTTGAGACTTCCCCAATTCTCTGAAGGTGACTTAGTCTACAATTCTAGAGTGGGGTAGCCCAGGGTCCCCACCTATCGCCCCACATACTCCGCTCAAAGTCTTGGAAGAAGAGACCCGTTAACTCGCCCTCGGAGGGCCACAGAGGTGAAGCAACTTTGACATAAAGCATGGCATGATTGACACTTGAGACTTCCCCAATTCTCTGAAGGTGACTTAGCTTTGGTCTACAATTCTAAATATTTAAAAAAGGCTCGGAAGTTGGTTTATGCTTGGCAGGGTCCCTTCTGAATAGTGTAGATCTTGCCCATGGGTACGGTGCAACTAGAAACTCTCCAAGGTGCCTCCCTTCCATTGGTGAATGGCTCTAGGGTGAAGAAGTATTGGCCTCCTCATGTGTGACAAGCTAGCAAGTGCTGGTGGGGATGACACGGGTTATACATATTTTTTATATTTATTTATTTTTTAAATCTTCTTTACCACTTTATTGGTTTCTTTGCATTTTTCTTTTTCTCCTTTCTTCTTCTCTCGTGGGTAACATGGTGGCCTCAACCTTCACCCATCACTTCTCCCCTTGACCTTCCTCACCGACCAAACCAACCCTCCCCCCCCCTTTTCATTGATCAAAACTCAAATAAAAAAAATCCCCCCCTTAGTTTTTTCTTTCTTTCTTTTTTTCAAAAAAAATCCCCCTTCATTTTTTTTCCAAGAAAAAAAATCCCCCAAGTATTTTTTTCCCAAAAAAATCCCCCTCTTAGTATTTTTTCCATTACCAAAAAAAAACAAAACCAAAAAAAAGCCCCCCTTGTCATATATTTTTTTTCTTCTTTTCCAAAAAAA
This sequence comes from Cibotium barometz, assembly GCF_041138505.1. Lineage (NCBI taxonomy): Eukaryota > Viridiplantae > Streptophyta > Polypodiopsida > Cyatheales > Cibotiaceae > Cibotium > Cibotium barometz. Next base: position 58,591,387 of record NC_141052.1, on the reverse strand, counting down.
GGAGAAAATTTCTCTCTCTCTCTCTCTCTCTCTCTCTCTCTCTCTCTCTCTCTCTCTCTCCCCACCGACCAACCCCCTCTCTTCACTCCCCACCGACCAACCCCCCCTCACTCCCTCACCCCACCGACCACCCCCTTTCTTCACTCCCCACCAACCACCCCCTCACCTCACCCACCAACCCCCCACCCCACCGACCCCCTCTCTCCTCACACTCGACCATCCAGCCCCCTTGTGTCATACTCACCCACCGCCTTCCCCCCTCTTCCCCCACCACCATCAGCCCCCCCTCTCACAGACCACCCCTCGCCTACACAAACTCACCCTCCCCCTTCTCTCTCGCACGATCCCCCCTACCCCTCTCACTTGCGCACTCCCCCTCCCACTGTCAGCCCCCTCTCGGTGACCACCCCCTAGCCCCCCTCTCTCCCGCCGACTCAAACCCCCCTCACCCGGCCCACCCTTTACTTTCCCCCCCCCTCCTTTTGCAGCACTCACCCGCGCTCTCCCTCCCACTGTCAGCCCCCTCTCGATGACCACCCCCTAGCCCCCCTCTCTCCCACCAACTCAAACCCCCCTCACCCAACCCACCCTTTACTTTCCCCCCCCCTCCTTTTGCAGCACTCACCCGCGCTCTCCCTCCCACCATCACCCCCCTTCACTACCTCATCTCCCCCCTCTCACGTGACCCCACACCCTCTCCTTTGCCACCTTACCTTGTCTCCATCTCACCCGCACCCCCCCCTCGCCCCCCCTCTCGCCGACCACCCCTTGCCCCCTCTCTCTCGACCCAACTCCCCCATTCACCCATGCCCCCCAGCCTAACCCACCCTCCCCTCTCCTTCCTTCTCTCCTGTGTAGCCCCCCTCGGCGGGGGGTTCACCTCAAAAAATGTTAGTGTACCATGTGAGTTTAATAGGATGGGGTTTTTTAATTAGATACATTGAGAAAAATTAACATGATTACATTAACAAGAGGGGTTTTTTATTTCAACTTTACATTAACAGGAGGGGTTTTTTAATTCAACTTTAGAAAAAAATCCGTTAGTTCATAAGTAAAGAGGGGTTGTTTTACTGGGGAAAATTTTTTAGATAAGGGGTTTTTTAAATACCTCTTAAACGCACATGATACCTAGGGTTTTCTAGTAGTGCACCCCTCGAGCACCCCCCCTTTTGGTCACTCACCCACACGGCCCCCCCAGCCTGCTGACCCCCCCCCTCGTCTCCCCCTCTCTCACCTCACAACCCCCCACCCCCATGCATTCCCACCGTTTGTTAGAAATGCAAGCAAGAGTGGGCTATGGTGTATCAAATATGGGGTAAGACATGATTAAGCATGTGATTAGCGAGTAATTACCAAGTGATTAGTGATGAACAATTCACTCAATGCAATAGAGTAGGCATGGGAGATCAAATACCGACATATTCTCATTAGGCCAATGCCTCAATTTATAGCTTTTACATCCACAAGGTGCGAAGCACCCACTCCCCACCACTGATTTCTCCTTGATTTGTGCCACCTCCCCTACATCTGGGGGGCACCTGTTCCTAGAATCTTTCCACACCCCTATATTCACTCATGCTACCCTTGATTCTCTCATCCAATAGATTCTTCTCAGCTTTTCACTGCTCGCCATTCAATTATGGACTCCCTTTTACAATCTCTAGCTAAGGGCTTGTTCCCATACACACCCATTCACTTGCATATTTCAACACCTCCCCTCAAGTGAATAATTCTAGCACACCTAGACCCTATACCAAGTTTCCCTCTTACTTGGTAGCCCGCGACCAGTGCCTCAAGTCGCTAACTCATAGTCCTTGACACTCTCTCTCTATTTGTCCAAGGCTACTACAAGTGCCCGTGACTTTGACTAAAGTGCTCACACATACATCTACCACATGGCCTATATCATTGGTGGCTCAGAGGTGGTTTTACTCTATTGGGGCAGGTTACATTGGGTTGTGGGGTTTCTCTCTCTTTCTCTCTCAGAAAATATGTCTTGACTCCTCTTCCTTTAGGAGTCTCCATGAAGTTTGTCGATGCCGATCCTTCTTCATTTGGTTTGTTGTAGCAGTCTCTAGCCATGTGTCCTGGATTCCCACAATTGTGGCAAATGAAGGTCCTTCCTCCTCCACTCCCTCGTCCTCGTCCTCGTCCTCGTCCTCGTCCTCATCCTCGTCCTCGTCCTCGTCATGCGAGGCCTCCTCGGGTGTAGAATGCTTTCTCCTCTCCAGTTGTTGGGTCCAATCCTTTCTTCTCTTTGACCTTGTTCTCTTGCTCTAGTAGAGCTCCTTCTATCTCATGCAACTTCAAATCTGGTACATTCTTTAAGGTTGCCACAATGTTCTCATACTCTCCCTTGTCTACTCAGTACTAGGTAAGCTATGATACTATTGGTAGGAATATCTACCAAGGGTGTAAATAGGAACTAGAATCCAGCAAACTATATAGAATTTATAAGGGATGCCAGAACCAAAGCAATATAGAGGTGAAAGCTCTCCATCTGTAACATGCTAGAAATTAGCCAACACATTTTCCATACATGTACAAGAGTATTAAGAGTAACTGAATCAAAAGGAAACTAAGAGAGAGCTCCAACAGGTCTAGACAAAGCTCTATCAGAGTATAGGCCATCATGAGATGCCAAGTATAGGTAGGAAAACATATCTCTAACTTATTTATACATAATACCTGACTTGTCCAAAGAGAAACAGAACCAATTCAACATCTATTGGTTGAAGAGGACCAATTCCAACACACAAGCTAGTGTAATCATTATAAAGAGATATTGCAATCTCTAAAAAACTCAGGGAAGAGCAAAAAACAGAATAGGAAATTAGTTGGCATAAGAATTTTCTAATTATACCAACCCAAAGAGAAATATTATACCACTCTAAGATATATGAAGGGTACCCATTATAAAACCTCATATGGCCCATCTGTGTGAGCAGAGAAATTCAAGAAAATATAAAAAACAATAACTAGTTAAAAAACCTCCAAGCTTTATGCCATATAGAAAGCCTGCATATACCAAAATGAAATGTAGAGCCTGAGATGTACCAATAAAAACAGCAATCATCATTATGTGGAGGCTTGGTGAGTGTAGTACTCTCAGTCTCTTAAAAGAAGAAATCACATGCAAACAAGCATGCTAAGATAAGCAGCAAATCCAAAGTTAGAGTACCCTTGTACTATGTGATGTTAGTTGCAATATTGCCTCATACTAGAGATTGCCAGTACCCAGACCAATTAGTGAGCCTGATATCAGGAAAAATCATGTGCCCAACAAAGTATGAGCATGTGAATACTGCCACGTATCTCCATGTCCTAGAACAGTAATTGTATGCCACAAGAAGCAAACAGTATTACCAGCCACCAGCAAAAGCAAAAAGCATGTGAGTTTAGAAATATTGGTTGTAAGGTATACCAGATACCCCCAAAAAAACTTTAAGCAATTAAAGATCATTGAATAGGCAATATTTTAAGCCAAAAGCAAATCTGTATCAACATTAAGATCATTGTATAACATTTTTTTTTAAACATCAGATACAATGGGGAGCTAGACCTAAAATTAGACTAAGATTTTAAGGCAAAAAAAACCCCAAAAATTACCAGTAGTAGAGCAATATGGAGGAAATTGTCCCCAACCCAATCAGTAGACCAGGGATCCACAACAATAAGGCTGTTAGATCAGATTCAAGTGATGCCAGAGAATGTCAGAGAATCTTCCAAAAGATTAGTAGAAGAACCCCTGGAGCCTTGCAAAGCAATTCACTTCAAACCCCCAAAAGTAATTAGATGCCACTCAGAAAATAATTCTCTAGAGTAATATTTTTATATTATGTTTCAGAATGAGACATATGAAGCAGAATGCACTGTCAAGCATTATTTACTTCTTCCAAAAGGTTAACAGAGTAGAGTGTTCATAAACTAACAGAAGGTCAAGTGAATCCTTCATGAGGGTAGGTCACATGTGCAGACCCATGAGAGACATGATAAACCCAGACATATATGAGCCTAGGATAGATATAAAAGACCATTGCAAAGCTTACAATACAAGACACCTAAATATGTCCCAGGTTAATCATCATAAGGGCAAACTCTATATCTAGGTCCTAATGTAGCCTCAATGGTAGTCAGAAGCCAATGCATGCTAACAACATACAAGGATGCCCAATGCAATGCATATCTGAGTATCAAATATACCTCATACCTTAATGGAATACTATATCATATGCAGCTATAGCTATTGAAAGCTTATCAAATAGTAAAGGCTACAGTGTACTTTTGTTTGATTAAATGCATCATCTGTAGGAATCAATAAAGTCCCCTTCCAATAGTGGACTCCAGAAATAATCTATGCTTGATATGTCAATAAAAGATGAGTGCAATCTAAAATTTACATAGAGCAGAATAAGGCATAGTATACTCAAAGCATCAAAGCATGTCCAAGGCTATGTAGCAAATGGACAAACTCTGTATTCAAGAACATCAGTACCTACATCCATCAAGGCATATAGTAGCCAGGTATACAAAAAGAAGATTTCAACATTTGTTTAATAGAAGGCAATACAATAACAAGTCCATCAATCATTCAGATTAAGTATTCCTAAAGAAGGGCAGATTGTATTTCATGAGAATAGGACTTTAATGAAATTATTCATTCATTTTTTATTGCAGAAAGTAACTTTAGCCAAAGAATTGGAAAAAAAACCTGGTTTGAAGGTCTCCCTCCACTTGCAAGCAGCAAAGTCATGGCAGGCAAGAAACACACAAACTAAGTGAGTGAGGTTTATCACTCACCAGTGCCCTTTATAGGAGTTGAGGTGGTTGAGAGGTTCATTCCACAGAGTAGAGCAGCAGTAGGTGTCATTCACTTCTTCCACCGCCACTATCAAAAATCAGCCCAGATCTAAACCACTGAGCTTCATGACCATCATTGATTAGCTGTGAGCCAAACCCAATCCCCACAGTTATAGGGTTGTTACAGAGAAAACAAAGGCGGGTATTGTGTTACGCCAGAAAGAGAGGAGCAGAAAGATAACTCCAAAAAAGACCAGTTTACACCATAAAATATTTTCACACTCAATAGACCAAAGCCCCAATATGAAAGCATTAAAAATTGTTGTTTTTAGTCATAAGCCATCAGGAGAGGTAGTAAATTGAAAACTTTCTCTATTATTTTGAGAAAATAACAAGTGTTTGTGTGTGTGTGTGTGTGTGTGTGTGTGTGAGAGAGAGAGAGAGAGAGAGAGAGAGAGAGAGAGAGATATGTTGTGTGTGGGGGTGTGTGTATGTGTGTGCACCTTTTTTTAAAAGGTGAAAGCATTATGAAGTATTTTCTATTTTGAAATATGTTGAAATTTTTTAATAAATGAATTTTAATTTGACTACCAAGTGTGTGTGTGTGTGTGTGTGTGTGTGTGTGTGTGTGTGAGAGAGAGAGAGAGAGAGAGAGAGAGAGAGAGAGAGACTACATTATCTTGCCATGTGTGTGTTTGTGTTTGGGGTGTGTATGTGTGTGTTAAGGGTGTGTGTGTGTTTGGGTGTTTTTTAATTAGCAAGTGTGTGTGTGTGTGTGTGTGTGTGTGTGTGTGTGTGTGTGTGTGCGTGAGACAGAGAGAGAGAGAGAGAGAGGGTGTGTGTTTGGGTGTTTTTTAATTAGCAAGTGTGTGTGTGTGTGTGTGAGAGAGAGAGAGAGAGAGGGTGTGTGTTTGGGTGTTTTTTAATTAGCAAGTGTGTGTGTGTGTGTGTGTGTGAGAGAGAGAGAGAGAGAGAGAGAGAGAGAGAGTGTGTGTGTGTGTGTGTGTGTGTGTGTGTGTGAGAGAGAGAGAGAGAGAGAGAGAGAGAGAGCACCACGAAGTATTCTCTAATTTGAAGTATGAAAGTTTCTAAAAAAATATGTTTGGGTGATTTTTTAATTTGAAAAGCGTGTGTGTGTGTGTGTGTGTGTGAGAGAGAGAGAGAGAGAGAGAGTTATTGCATTATCTTGCCTTGTGAGTGGTTGTGTTTGGGGGGGGTGTGTGTGTGTGTGTGTAAGAGAAAGTACTACGACCGGGTGTGTGTGTGTGTGTGTGTGTGTGTGTGTGTGAGAGAGAGAGAGAGAGAGAGAGAGAGAGAGAGAGTGAAAGTATAATGTGTGTGTGTGTGTGTGTTGATGAAAAACAGGTAGAGGGAGAGGAGACACACACACAGGAGCAAATCCTAATGTATATTGCAAACCCTAACCATAGAGGGAAGCCATCTCCCTTCTCACACAATGCATAAAGCCATAATCCATAATACACAACACACACTATGTGTTGTGTCCACACACAGCTAACCCTAGCTAATGTCCACACATTATGACCAGCTGGACATGGTCATTTATGTCTCACACATGTTCCTACCTAACATGCCAGCACATAGCGTAGCTGGCACAAGCTGACATCGAGCTTGAATCTCAACAGCCCCTCTCAAGCTCATGATGTACTGCCATAGATGAAGATGGAGATGAGCTTGGGCTATCAAAGCTCTCAAGACTCCCCCTCAAGCTCATCCCACGTACTCCCAACATAGTACGGAAGTACTCAAACTTCTCCCTGCTAAGTGGCTTTGTAAAGATGTCGGCCACCTGCTCTTCATTCTTCACATATACTGCAAATCCACTGTACCATCCAACACTTTTTCTCTCTGACAAAATGATAGTGGACCTCTATGTGTTTGGTCCGCGCATGAAAAACTGGATTCTTGGCCAACTGTATGCTGTTCTTGTTGTCACAATGAATGACAACCTTGCCACCATCAATAGGCTCAACCAAATCAAACAAGAGACTCTTTAACCGTACTCCTTCACATGTAGTGATGGCTGCACCCCTGTATTCAGCCTCTATATTAGATAAAGCAATACTAGGTTGCTTCTTGCTACTCCAGCTCACCACTGCACTTCCAAATGTAAAGGCATAACCACTAGTAGACCTCCTGTCATACGAGCTACCTGCCCAATCTGCGTCTGTGTAGCCATGTACATCCAAGCCTTTACCATGCTCATAAAGAAGACCATAATGTACAGTGGTCTTTACGTATCGCATAATACGTCTCACTGCATCCAAGTGAGGTTTTTTGGGGCTCTACATAAATTAGCTTACTAGTCCCATAGCATAACTGAGATCCGGGCATGTGATAGTCATGTAAATAAGACTACCAACCATCTTTCTATACATAGATGGATCATCCAACTCTTCACCAAAATCAGCCCGCAGCTTTACATTCTGCTCCAAAGGTGTACTCATTGGCTTATACCCTGTCATCCCATATTTTGCCAACATATCCAATGCATATTAGCGTTGCACTAACCATGTACCTGCATGGTCTTTGATCACTTCAATCCCAAAAAAATATCTCAATTCACCCAAGTCTTTCATGTCAAACTGTCCACTCAATGCCTTCTTACATGCATAACATCTGTAGCATGATCTCTTGTGACAATCAAGTCATCCACATAGATGACAAGTAAGACAATCCCATGATCTGTTTTCTTCACATAGAGTGAAGAATCTACTGAAGAAACCTGAAATCCAAGGGAGATAAGATATTGGCTTATCTTATCACTCCAAGCACGAGGTGCTTGCTTCAAACCATATAATGCTTTCTTTAATTTGCATACATGAGTGGGGGGATACCTCGGCGGGTGTACATATCCTTCTGGCTGTGCCATATAAACTTCCTCTTGTAGATCACCATTTAGAAATGCATTTTTCACATCCATTTGATGCATTTCCCAACCATTTGTTGCAGCCATAGCAATGACTGCTCTCACTGTTCCCATCTTTGCAACTGGACTAAATGTTTCATCATGGTCCAAGCCTTGGGTTTGTGCATAACCCTTAGCTACCAATCGTGATTTATGGTGCTCAATGGAACCATCTGACTTGCATTTCACTTTGTAAACCCATTTGCAACAACCAATGACATTTTTGCCTTGTGGTAAGGCAACTAAATCCCATGTTTCATTATGAACCAAAGCGTCCATCTCAACATCCATTGCCTTCTCCCATACATGCTTCCCAATAGCTTCTGTATAGCATGTAGGTTCCACATGCTTCACCAAAGAAGTCATATATGCGTAATGCATAGTAAAATCACGATATGTCAACCTGTCAAAACTGGATACCTGACCCTTTGGGATCTCCGCAATGCATGCGGATCACTATGAACACCTGTCACTCTAACATGTGGAGGCACATATCTATCTTGCCTTGCACCACCAGGTGTGCGTAAAACTGGTATGCCAAGTTCCTCATCTAAACTCTCTGAACTTGATGACTCATAACCTGTAATGCCAATTCGTTCAACCTTCTTTTTCCCTTTATCCACAGCACTACTGCCAGTGCTCACACTCTCATGCCTCAAGCGTCCTGACTATGGACGTATAGTGCTACTCTCAGACTCTGCTGACCCTGACATAGAAATAGAACTTGCTTGTGGCAAGTTCACATGCACATCAACATCAAGAGATATGTTCACATGTCCAATCCTTTTATGCCACATGTCAATGTCCTGTACCACATTTCGGCTTTTAGAGAACACGATTTCAACTCAGGAATCCCAGCATCCAACTTAAATAACCTGCCTTCTTTCTTGCCTTTTGCAATGACTCTACATCCATTTTTGAAATCCTCAACGAAGCAACCATGCTCGTTGAAACAAACCTTTAAACCCTGTTCCACCATTTGACCAACTGAGGCCAAACTTTTTGCAATAGAAGGCACATACAAGACGTCTGCCATAGACTTTGTTTCACCATTGTGCATAACCAATGGTACACTTCCAACATGTGTGATAGCATGTTGGGTATCATCTGCAGTCTCCACATAGCCTTTCACATCCATAGGCTTCATATGCTCAAACCATTCGCCATGATAAGTCATATGGTTTGATGCTCCAGAGTCCATATACCAAGTGTCATCACTTTCACCATTTGTCATCATAGATCCCACAACATGTTTCATGGCAAACAAGTGATTTGTGCTGCCATCATTACTGCTTGATGCATAATTTCCACCACTTTGCATAATTTCCACCATGTTGTGCATAATGTCCACCATGTTGTGCTCTACCCCCTCTCAAATCATTTTGTTTGCGAAAACAATCACGTGCCATATGACCAAATTTCCCACAGTCATGGCATTCCACATTTTGCATAGATGTTTGTTGGTCTTGCCAACGTCCTCTACCACGAGGATTACCTTTGCCTCTCTGAGGTGTATATCCACGACCACCTCTAGCACCATATGTAGGCTGAAAATTCTGTTGTGGGGTGGTGACCTGTCGTGCCATCCACGACCATTACCACGGCCACGTGATGCAAATCTCCCCCTACCTCTAGATCCCCTTTGTGAATAGAAAGCCTGAAATCTGCCATTATCATCATGGCTAGTAGATGCATCATGAAAGGAGTCACTGAGTTTGATTTCCTCAACAAGCAAGAGTGAAACTAACTCATCAAAATCTGGTAAACCTGTACTCCGAACTGAGATGGATGTATCAAAAGACTTATACTCCTTGCCAAGACCACGTAAGGTAATGTCTACCAAATCATCATCAGGCATGGGGGCATTGATTGTTGCCAATGCATCTGCATACTTCTTTATCTCTTATACATAATCATGGATTCTCCTTCCTTTCCGTTTCACATTATGAATCTGTTGTCTCAACTGAGACTTGCGAGCACTAGTGTCTATAGTATTAAACAGCTTTACCAATGCATCATTGGCATTCTCAGCATCATGTATATGTATGAGTACAGCATCCGAGATACATATAGATAGATAATGCAAAACTTTGTATGCTCTTTCTGACCATTGCTTATGAGCTACAACGTGTTGCTGTGTAGGTTGTCAAGGTAGTTCCGGATCTGGCTCCGCACCTGTAACAAGGTTCCAAAAACCTTTTCCCTTCAGAAAGCTTTTGATCATGTACTTCCATGCCTGGAAGTTCTTCCTATCAAACTTTTCATCCACAATTTGTACTGGGTTGTCTGACATATTTGCTCAATGCAAATGCACCTTCTGCACACGTCCAAATATGTAAACGAGCCTTCCTCAGCTCAGCCACACTCTAATAAGTGTTCCAGATACTCCAAAGTACTCAACAACCTTCACTTTTGATGTAGAAAATCAAACTGATTGCATCCAAAATGAACTGGCATACACAGTCCAAGGTACCCTATTTTGGCGCGCCTTCCAAGGCTTCAAATTGCAATGTAGTGGTTCAATAAAGTATGGATAACTTGCATTGACACCTACACAAGCTCAATGTTGCATATCAACATCAACCAAGATGCGTACATACCAAATTTGTCAAATCCCCTTCTCTGTTTTGAGAAAAACCAGTAAAACCAGAAAAGACCAGTAGTAAAATGGCTCTAATTCCTTTGATTCTTGTCCAAATTGAGAGACCAGGCATTCATTAGCTTAGTATTGATGTCTACTAACTCCATGTAAAAGGAATTAGACCAATTGTTTAAGATGAGAGAGTAATTAGCCGATTAATCACACTCTGTTTCACTAATCATAGTAGACAGCCTGTTTAATCAGCTCATTTCCAGCTCCATAATCCATAATTGCCTCAACCAATCATATAGCTTCCTTCTCAAGTGTATGTACCACACAATTGCTAAGTCAATTTCGGAATTTATCAACCACAAGACTTGATTTTTGGCCTCCACTTAGCAAAAAGTTAAAAAACTGCTCTGTTTCCTCATGATATGCTGCGCCGCCTGCTCCTGAGGAGAATTGGTGAGTTCATAGAGTTGTTTGAAGATAAATATAGGTGCCCAACACTCCTAGGCATGTACTCAATCCATCAATTGATTGATTTTTGCAAAAACCTAGCTTTAATTGCATCCACAATGAGCATCATTTCTCTGTTTTTGTGAAGGGTTCAAACCAGTGATTTTCCTCTCACATAAATGCACCAACTTGGCTCCAAATTCAATTTAGGGCTTTCACATGAGTTGCCAATACATTAATCCTTGTCACATACATGTTCCTTTGCCAAATTGCAACTATTTTCACAATACACCACCGCTTTCAAGCTCCAATGGAAAGCTTGCAAAAAATCAAATTTTTCTTTTGCTTTGGGCAACCCTGATTTGCCTTGTTTGTGCTTGAATCACTTGCAATCCGCTCAAGGGTGTTTAGTAGTCCTTACCCGGTAGGCCAAGCTCTCAGATCTGATATGGAAATCGGTGTGCTCCAAGCTTCACAGCATCAATGGCAAGCTTCACAGCTTCTTCTCCCTCTTCTCTCACTCACTCATAAACCCTAATAGAGAGCACCAGGCTCTGATACCATGATGAAAAACAGGTAGAGGGAGAGGAGACACACACACAGGAGCAAACCCTAATGTATATTGCAAACTCTAACCATAGAGGGAAGCCATCTCCCTTCTCACACAATGCATAAAGCCATAATCCATAATACACAACACACACTGTGTTGTGTCCACACACAGCTAACCCTAGCTAATGTCCACACACTATGACCAGCTGGACGTGGTCATTTATGTCACACATGTTCCTACCTAACATGCCAGCCCATAGCGTAGCTGGCACAAGCTGACATCGAGCTTGAATCTCAACAGCCCCTCTCAAGCTCATGATGTACTGCCATAGATGAAGATGGAGATGAGCTTGGGCTATCAAAGCTCTCAACATGTGTGTGTGTGTGTGTGTGTGTGTGTGTGTGTGTGTAAGAGAGAGAGAGAGAGAGAGAGAGAGAGAGAGATAGAGAGAGAGAGCACCACAAAGAATTCTCTAATTTGAAGTATGTTGAAAGTTTATAAAAAAATATGTTTAGGTGTTTTTTAATTTGAATAGCAAGTATGTGTGTGTGTGTGTGAGCAAGAGAGAGAGAGAGAGAGTTATTACATTATCTTGCTATGTGTGTGTGTGTGTGTGTGTGTGTGAGAGAGAGAGAGAGAGAGAGAGGGATTACATTATCTTGCTATGTGAGTTATTGTATTATGTGTGAGTGTGTGTGTGTGTGTGTTCTTGGTATTGAGAGTGGATTAGCAAGAGCTAAGGAGGATCAAACATGGTTATAGTCATGATTATGTCATGATTAGAAACATGATTAAGAGTGGATTAGGAGATACTAATGAGACATGGCTTAGGCATAATCATGTAAACACACGAGTTACTTCTTCATTAGCAAGAGCCTCTTATATAGGCAAGTAGTACATGACCACATGACATCATCTATGATGTCTTACAAGCATGGAAGGCCATCTCCCCCATGTGGGTATCCCATCTCCCCCATGTGGGTATGCCATAAATGAGAAATATTCCCTCTAGGCTATATTTGATGTAGGCGCCCTTTTGAGGAGGTGTCTTGAGTGAAGTAATCAAGGTTACATAGCCCCTTTCAACCTTTGAATGGATTTGGGTGATATATCCAACAAACCCTCCTTCAACCAAATCCATGACAATGCTACCTTTATGATGGCAATTCTAAGTTCTAGTTACAACATACAAAAACTAGTTATGATGACCATGCTGGTGCCCGTAGGTCTTATTCCAGTTAGGTTTACAATGCTAGCAATGATGGATGATGCTAGAATACCATAGTAAAGCTTACAATGAGATAGTTATGTTTAGGATGGAGAGGTTTTTAAACATGGTATGGGCTATCCCTTGATTTTACTCAAAAGGCCCAATCTTCTTCGATAAAATTGGCCTCTTCGGAGGCCTCTTCTTGCAGCTCTTCTTTGTCTTGACTTGCGAGAAATGCCTTTTGTGCCTTTTGTTTGAAGAAACAATTTTCTTCAATATGATTGTCCTTGCCGCAGAATCCACAAGTCTTCTTCTTTCCTTTTGTGTCGATGAAGTTCTTCTTCTTGAAGTGTGACTTGTTGTTGGAGAAGTATGCCCCTTCCATTATCCCTATATTCTCTTGCTTCTTCTTGTACTCCTCAAGGAGTGCAGCTTCAATGGCTTCTAAAGTAGGATCCGGAAGATTCATGAGAGTTGACACTAAGTGCCCATATTCATCATAAGGCATGCTTTTCAATAAAACTGCAATGGCATCTTCCTCATCTATTGGTGCTCCTATTGTTGCAAGTTGTGACATTAGGCTTTTCATATAATTAAGATGAGTAGGTAAAGACTCAGAAGCTTTCTTTTCAAGTTTAAAGAATTGGATTTTCAGCCCTATCTTGGAATGCTTCCCTTTTGCCCCAAATAATTTCTCTAAGATTTCCCATGCTTCAGCTGAGTTGTTTGCATTAGAGATATGATGTATGTAGTTGTCACTTAGACCTAATGCAATTATGGCAAAAGCTTTCTCATCTCTAGGTAACCATCCTTGTTCACCATCTCTAGTGGTAGGTTTTTTCTCCTTTCCACTAGCAACTCCCCACAGACCTTTCTTCATGAGAATAAATCTTACTCTAACTTGCCAGGTATGAAAGCCTACCCCATTAAACTTATCAACATGGAATGAGGATGTAGACATGATGATAAAGCAAGGTCTTACCACCTGAGTATCCCTCAAGGGCAGTGTCTAATGCTTTTACAAGATTAGATACCTTCACCAAATAGATGAAGGTTATTTATGAAAAATTCAGACCAATCATGCCCTCCTAAAACATTGTTTGCTCTTGAGTTGTAGACATTGTTTCTTACCCGTCTCCTCGGCTTTCTGCTTTTCTTCTTAGGCCTCAAATGTTGAATGTTCGATGATTCAGCATCAGATGGTTCAGCCATTGTGATTCAAAAAATGATGTAAACAATATCATCATCACAATATAGTAATATCATCAAGTATATGGTGACCAATGTGATAAATGCTTTCAAAACAACTTCCAAAAATTGGGTCAGTTGGAGTACTTGAAGGAGGTAGAGGCCTAGGTCAAAGCATCTAATGCTTTAAGTACTTTAAATATCAGAGATTTGAGACTATTTTAAGCACAAAACATTGGTGATTAAGTTGAATAATCACCCATTAATTTACTGTTAAGAACTGAAGCTTCAGAAGCTCTGTCAGTTCTACAGCCACCAAACCACGCATCCATTCGCGATTCTGACCAGATCAGCGTGTTCGCAGCCTACGAAAACCCTTGAGGCTCTGAGGAATTAGAGTTTGGTGACGCGATGGCGATGGGGCAGCGTTTTCCCCCAAATAAAAAGGCGCCGGTTTCTGCTGCAATGCCGTTGGCTCCAGGCGATTTCTGGCTAATTCCGCCCGTCAGCACCTTCGTGTTTGAGTTGAGAATGGGCAGCTGAAAGCTTGTGGTGAATCTTGAAGTGGGTAGTGAGATATTGAAGCTCCATGGACTGCCTGTCTTTCAGCCTAGATAATAGGAGAGGATAAGATATGATTAAGTTAATAAATTGCTAATTAATCCCTAATAAGTGAGCTTTGGATGATGTAAAACCTGCTCTGATACCAATTCTTGGTATTGAGAGTGGATTAGCAAGAGCTAAGGAGGATCAAACATGGTTATAGTCATGATTATGTCATGATTAGAAACATGATTAAGAGTGGATTAGGAGATACTAATGAGACATGGCTTAGGCATAATCATGTAAACACACGAGTTACTTCTTCATTAGCAAGAGCCTCTTATATAGGCAAGTAGTACATGACCACATGACATCATCTATGATGTCTTACAAGCATGGAAGGCCATCTCCCCCATGTGGGTATCCCATCTCCCCCATGTGGGTATGCCATAAATGAGAAATATTCCCTCTAGGCTATATTTGATGTAGGCGCCCTTTTGAGGAGGTGTCTTGAGTGAAGTAATCAAGGTTACATAGCCCCTTTCAACCTTTGAATGGATTTGGGTGATATATCCAACATGTGTGTGTGTGTGTGTGAGAGAGAGAGAGAGAGAGAGACAGACAGATAGTTATTGCATTTTCTTGCTATGTGAGTGGTTGTGTTTGGGGTGTGTGTGTGTGTGTGTGTGTGTGTGTGCGTGTGTGTGCGTGTGTGTGAGAGAGAGAGAGAGAGAGAGAGAGAGAGAGAGTGAAAGTATTATGTGTGTGTGTGAGAGAGAGAGAGAGAGAGAGAGAGACAGAGAGAGAGAG